>NW_003052499.1:4253031-4268356 GCF_000003515.1 Uncinocarpus reesii 1704 | reverse complement strand
AATGGCGGCGCTCTATTTCGCTTTCATTTTGCGCAACAGTTGCAAGGTAGTCAACGCTCGACGCTGACGGGGCTTGTGCATTGGCATCAGGAGGAGCGTTGGTAATTGATGGATTTCGTTGTGGAGGATTGGAACCTGTGACACTATACCAAGCATGTCTCTTATTCTGACCATCAAGATTGGTAGGTCCCAAAACGGTGTGTGATTCTGACGATGTGATGGTCGGTAAAGCCTGAGTTGTAACCCCGGACACAACAGATTCAGCTGAAAGTGGCTCTTTCCGTACAATATTGCAGGCCAAGGTCGCGACACACCTGCTCCACCCGCGGTTTGAGCTTCTGGACGTGGTTAGTGGAGTGATTCCCTTTGCCGACGATTCTGCGATTTCAGAATACCGAAAGTGTCAGCTATGGTCCCGGCTGGGGTCGGAGGCTAGATAAAATGTATTCGGTGACGTACACGTGAAGGTGCGTCTGCCCGTGGGCCCTGGCATATTTTATCCGTTCTTCCAGGATATCCTCCGCCTCCTCGACAAACTGGCCGTGCAGATCGATCGTGTCATCCGGCACCCGTCCGTTGGCGTTGTTCTCGCGGAATATGAACTGGGACGCCTGCCGGTTGTATTCTTCCATCCGGCGGCCGTGTTCCTTGCCCTGTTCGGAGAGCTGTTTGGCGCCCGCGCCGTCGCCGGCGGCGTAGGCTTGTTGGGACTATGGGAGCGTTGGTCTTTTTTCAGTATTATCCAGCAAGCAGGAATGAATGTTGGGCGTGGGAAAAGGAGCTGGTCTGGAGGGGGTTTCACGAACGCGTTCAAAGCATGATCCGCGCTTTGTTGCTTCTTGTCTGGCGAGGTCGCGGAGACGATCGTATTCGGCCTCAGCGTCGCGGTTTTGCTCATGATTGAAGGCTGGGGGAATTGAATGCAATTTGTTAGCAATGTGCAGCCTGTGGTTCTCTGCGGTTTACTCACCCCGTGGGCCAAGATATGACATTGCATGCGACATGTTGAAGAAAGAGGAGAATAAAATATCCAAATTGAAGACTCTACACAATGGCCTGTAGTAGGATCTGGGGTTGACAGTTAATCGATGTCAAGCCATCTTTGACGTTTATCCGCCCGGCGTGTTTCGATGGGCGAAGATGTCAAGCAACTGGAACGAGGTTAACTAGCTCCAGGTGCCCGTTTTCTTCGCAACAACAACTCATTCTGAGTGATGCGCTTCGTTGTTCTTGTGCCATAAGGGCATCCCTGGATTTTACCCTGCAATGCCTGGAGATACGCTTTACGACACTTATTAATTACTCAACCTGTCAAAGACTGTCCGTCATTCGGAGAGTCGACCGCAGTTTGAGCCAGTCGTCCCGATCTCGGCCAGGCTCCGGATCAACAGGTCAATTATGAAGCGCGCCGCTCATGGTCAATTTACGGGAGAATAGCAACATTTGGACCTCCATCATGGCTTAATCCCGCTCTTGGCCAGGCTTGAGGCGTCGGTCCTTCGGCCTTGGATGCTGCTTGATTGGCTCCAAAGAAGCGAGCACGCCAAAAGGGGGTTGAAATCGTGAAGCAATTCCAACAGGCCTTATGTGCCACGTTTATAGCGGCCAGCCACAAGGCTACAGGATCGATTCAACAACCCCAGCTTTGTCCGTTTCTCCAAGATGCCTCTTCGGGACATCCATTCAACCTCTCGAGTCGCCATACTCGCCGGTGACCGCTTACCAGGACAACAGTGTTTGAGGAAGCACGGCACAAATGGGAACTATTGATGCGCGGGCGGGAACGTCAGATGTCGTCCACCTTGGCTTCTGGGTGGATTATGACGGCAACTCAATCAGCAAATATCGGCTGACTTTGAAAACAAATCTCGCCTTGATCCTGTTGGCTGCCCTTACAGTTCTGGTCACCCTCTGTGCCAGCCGCAGCTGGAAGCTCTGGTCGTCGGCAGCGCACTATGCCCTTGAACGCAGCCACCGTAAACCCTCTTCGATATCATCCATCAGACAACAGCAGGTTATTCTGCGAAACTCAGAGACCGCTGGCGGTAGTTTGTTTGCTCTCCTAGGACTAGCGATAACAAAACGCCCTCTCCGCAGTCCAGGATGGGTCAGTCAGCTTTCCCTGGTCTTCTTGTCCCTTGGCCATTGGATAGTTTTCGTCGCGCTCGGAATCCTCACATCGCAGATCGTCACGGGCAGGACCGTGAGGGCAATCCGAACAGACCACTGTGGAGACTGGCTGCCAAAGGCGATGCCCTCATTAGATGCATCATTGGCAGAACAGCAGGAAGCCTTTGCCACACTGAATGAACTCGCGCTGAACTCAACTCTAGAAGCGGACGATTATGTCCGGCGTTGCTATGGTTCAACCTCGTACGCCACATCAGAATGCACTCAGTTGTCGAAGCGGTATCTTTCCCATCAGATCGAAGACACGGAATGCGTATTTTCAAAGGAGGTCTGTTCCGAAGTCAACGGGACCGCAGTAGCCTTCGACTCTGGGAACGTCTCATTTGCTGACCTCGGATTGAATTCGGCGTTGTCTGACCGGCTTTTCTTTCGCCGTCGGTCCGTTTGCTCACCACTTCCCTGGCGACCATTCATGTACACCCAGGACCAGGCGCTACTGTCCCTTCAAAGCTACGGCGCGAATGTTATTGAGGACCCGAAAGAAATCCAGGCATTCTCCCATGTCAAATTGGATGAATTCAGGAATTGGACCACTCATTTTCGCAGCACCCTCTCCGAAACATACGGGCTCTACACCGAACTGGCAATGAATGGCACTAGAACCTCCCCGCTCATTCGACCACAAACACAGTCTATGCAGGTGTCAGTGATCACGGTGATGGGCGAAATCATTTCGTACCATTCACCCTTCTCCGACCCATTCTTCAATTTTCAAAGCCGAATAGATGGAGTAGATGCACTAGGGAGGGAGTTTATATTCTACAGGATCGGGCCACCGATCAACAGTGTGGCCTGCCAGGAAATGGTGATGTATTGCAGCGAGTATACCAATTTCTGCACACAATGGGAGGGCGTCTATTTCGGGAGCCATGGCAATATCTATGCGAGCTTGGTCGGCGATCATGCGAATGACACGACGGTTGAGACTGCATTCACCGCTGTTGGTATGGCACTATTCCACTCAACCATTTACAGCTCAATTAGCGATCGCGGAAACTCCGCATTGCTGGCCACACGCTTTGTCGCAAATCAGAGACAACTTCGCCTGGTGCCGGGGCAGTGGAAGATCGAGATCGAGCGCTGGTTCCAGGTCGCGCTTGCTCGCGTTCAGTTAGTGATGTTACGATACGTGAAGACTCCAGGCCTGGACCGGACACGCGTTGAGAATATGTGGGATTTGATCCCGGTAGTAAAGGGCGTGTGTTCGATTGTCAAATTCAACTCCGCCGAGCACACCACACTCAGCACCCTCGGAGTTTTCATCATCGTGGCATTCAGCTTATTGCTGACCATCTTGAGTATGTGGGACATGGCCCTGCCAATTATACCCAAAAGGCTCCTGACTGCCTGGAACCGGGATCAAGCTCTCGAGCTCCTTGACGCTTTGAATAAATCGGTGAGTGGTGATAATCTTTGCCCCCCTTTTTTTCAGCTGACAATCTTTGCACAAGCTAACTTCCCCATGCCCCAGGACACGAACCATGGCCTTGATCAGGAAGGAAACGGCATCGCCACGGAGGACAAAAGGCCACACGACCTGGAAGGAAATGCAACCACAAATCTCCTGTCCCCCTCTGAATCCGTCCAGTCCAAGCTGTCAGCACGCAAGCCAGTTGAGGGCGAAAACATTAATTGAAGCAAAGGGGGAGTCAGCGTACGAAATGGCATGAGCTGTAATATTTAATTTGATATCCAAGTCGTCATTTCCTCTTTTTGGGTGGATTCCTCTCACACTCTTGGCGGCGACGTTTGATTGGCCACTGTTTCCCTTATTGCGGGTCAAGTGACGTAATTCTCCGACTCCTCGCCAAGATCTATAGCGTCCGCTTTTAGTGGGTCGTTTTGAATATTCCGCGAATCACGTCATGAGAGCTGTGGAGAGAGACCCCCAATCATCACGCAGAAAGAACCACGTAATTTATGATTGGTTAAAGTGGGTCAATACTAGTTTTGCACTGTTTGCTTCCCATGGTAATCGGAGGGGGAGATTGCGTGATATCAGTGCCCATCCGTTCTTTCAATCAGACATCCCATTCCTGAAGCACTGAGTCATAGGGAAAACAGAGCGCATATCAAGTATTGAGGATTTATCAGAGCCTCTCTTCCATTCCTCGCGAACATCCCACCAATTTCACAAGACAAAAGATACAAAGCAAGCAGCAGATGGCTCCGACGACCACAAGCACAAAAGCCCTCGCCCTCTCGGACCTCCTCCCGCTTCCCAATTCATCCGTCAAAATCCCCCGTCTCGGCTTCGGCGTTTACAAGTCCCCAACGCACGTCTGCGAGAAGTCTTGCCTGGTTGCCTTCCAGGCTGGATACCGGCACATCGACACCGCTCAATTCTATGGCAATGAGGCGGAGGTCGGGGAGGCCATTCGCAACTCCGGTTTAGACAGAAAAGATATTTTTGTGACCACAAAGATAATAGCGCCAGCTGGGTCTCCAGAGGAAACATATGAGAAAGTCTTGGAGAGTGTAAGAAAGATTGGCGGGCAAGACGGATATGTTGATCTATTTTTGATCCATTCTCCCAGCGCCGGTGCAGCCAAAAGGAAGCAAATGTGGCTTGCCCTTGAGAGACTGCTGGAAGAAGGAAAGACGCGAAGCATTGGTGTCAGCAATTATGGCGTGAAACATATCGAAGAAATGAAAGCATATGCGAAAACATGGCCACCCCATGTCAATCAAATAGAAGTGAGTAGCCAGCCACCAGATTTTAGCTACTTGGATCTCACGTTGACTGGTGATGTCGAAGCTCCATCCATGGTGCCAGCAGAAAAAGGCTGATGCTTATTGCAAACAACACGGTATCGTTGTCCAAGCGTACTCGCCCATCGTCCGAAACTATAAAGCGAATGAACCGACCTTGGTAGGATTAGCCCAGAAATATGGCAAGACAACTGCCCAGATTCTCCTGAGGTATGCGTTACAGAAAGACTGGGTTCCTCTCCCCAAGAGCGACACCCCAGAGAATATCAAGGCCAACGCCGATTTGTATGATTTCGCGCTCGCCGAGGAGGACATGGCAACTCTTAATGCTTTGGACGAGGGCGCCGATGGAGCTATCGTGCAAGCTGTCGAAAATGAATAGAATGCGGCCAAGACCATAATTCTGGGAGGCTCCGGCCCAACCCAACAGCGTTGGAATTCAGTGTTTGGGAAGCAAAATTTCAATCTCGTCTTTCCATCAAGTACCAATTGATAGATTGGAGGGTCGACCGTGACGGATTCACGTCATGCTTTGACGATACTATCCAGGCCAGCCGTCGACGAATGAATTGTTTATTTACGGGTTCGTCGCGTTGGCGCGGTGTGTAAGATCCTGGACGTTTGTAAGCTAGGGCTGTTAAATAGGAGATTTGCTGGTAAAAGAAAGCTTACCATCGTCATTGAAGAATGAGCATAGTATCATGAGAGCTGTTCCAACAGAGAGATCCTTTCCTGTGTCGCAGGCTACTAGTAGGGACTGAGACGAGTCTTTATTCAGGTGATTGGGTATAAATTCCTCAACCCTGTCCAACACCTTTCGGAGGTTGCGACTCCCGAGTTTCCCCGTCCCGCAGCCCAAATTCAATCTTGTACCCTGCGAGGAGTCAGGGTCTCCGTGGCAATCGATGATCAAGTCAAAAGAAATGGCGGGGTCGTTCAGTGACTCGCTTTTTCCAATGAAGACGTTCTTGGTTGGTGAGATCACTGTCGCTTGCTCAGTAGAAACAGCTTGACGTTGCTTCTGAAGCAGGCCTTCAATCAAGCCAGGCAGGCTTTCCTCGCCTGTACTAAGCAGAATGTCCTTCTCCTTCCAGAATATATCCGGGGTAAGGCCGTATGCCCACCCTTCGCTGTCATCGCCTGCACCTTGGATGTACCCGCCTTCTGACATTTCGGCGCCTCGAACGCGTTTCGATGCGGAACACAAAACTATGAGGTGATACTCCATATCATTTGTGCATTCAGGGAGGGGATATTCCCTTGTTGCCCACTCCAACCGAACAGGTTTTCCCATTCTACGTTTCAATGCCTCTAGATCCAAACCCAAACCCTAGATGGCGGGTTAGATTCACTGTAGGACTTTGGAAATATGGCATGCTCACTTTGAAGGCAGCCACAAATCCATCAATTCGACTTTGGATTTGCGACTTCTCAGACGCACCCAGAAGCCTTGGTGGGAATTGGACATGATGGCTCGCAGGTTTCTCGGGAAACAAGGACTTGTTCATGACGGCACTCCAAATAGGAACCGTTTTCGAGAGAGCATCGGGCATCGCTAGAAGACCGGTCAACAGCCATATCATTTAAATGGGGAGAGCAGCCCTTTTTTACCCTTCCCTCTTCTTGTCGAATCGACGATGATGCATCTGGTCCGCATTCAGCTTTCGTGATAACATATGTTTTCAGGATACGGATCGCATACCCTGTGTACTGATTGATAATATCGAGTATTTGTAGATTAAGCCGACGGAGACTGAAATCCCATTGGCCAGCATGTCCATCAGTGCTTTTGAAATATGCGCTTCCTCCTTTTTTCGCGGGCGGAATATACCAGCTCCCGCAGCGTTCATTCGCCACTAATGGCAGCTGATAATGCTCAGAGACTCCCTGGACAAACTGGGCATCACTCTCCACCGACCTCAGCCTATTGGTTATAGATAAAGTTGACCTTTTCAGATCTGAGAGGATGTGTGACAGATTCTGGGATTGCGACGGGAACTCAATTTCGGAGAGGGAGATCGGGTACAAAGTCGATCCGGCCATCCTCGCTCGAGGCCCGACACGCCCAGACGGAATACCTTGTTGGCCGCTTTTGATGCGAATGGCGATTGACACCTGTCTTAACACGTGTTTAGACTCTGCGCGCAGGCATCACCAGACACTGCCAGCGCAGTCCGTGCAGATGCGTGAGAGAGGATACCGCTGCATGCGTCTAAAGTGCTTGCCTGAGCCAGATGAAGAGAATGGACAGACGCAGACACTGGCGTTCGCCGGCTAGCTACCCCGCTAGTTGTGCTGTGGTCGTCAAAACGGGTGTTTGGTGAAGCTCGACGGTTCATGATTGCCACCAAAGATTTTAGCTGCGACTCCAAATTCCGCCAAGGTCGAAGAGGGGTGGCCGCTAGTCCGTTAGGGAGTGGCTTTGGGCGTTACGGGGCTGGCCTTGACACCGTGGATCCCCGAGCCAGCCAATGCGACTCGCCGCGGTGGGCACCGATGACGGGGGGGGCGCAACCAAGGCGTTGACGCTGCATCCCTGTGTCGACGGTGATCAACTGCGTTCCCGCAGCGGGAGCAGACCACGCCTGCTCTCAGGATCGCGGTGCGTGGTGCGGCGCTGCAAGACTGCCCGGCAACTGATTATTAGTTGGCTAACTAGTTAATTAGTTGATGCCCCTCCCCCTCCATCTGAGGCGCCACCTGCCCCTCCATGCACCGGAACTTTCCCTGGGTTTCTTTGTTTATTTCTTCGAATTCGATCTCAACCCTGACTCTGGTTGAAATATCCCTCAATTCGCCCTTCGCTTCGCCTCTCTCTCGTCTTGCATCGTCTCATTCTCTCCATTGCTGCTTTTCCAAAGCTCACACTCACTCTTTGCCTTCGTTCCATCAGTCTCCTCCCCAGAACTAGAAGCTAAGAACCAACCGTCCTGCTAAACGTTTCCACCATGCCGAAGGTTTGTTCTCCATCTGCTCCATCTGATCGTCAAAGAGTCCTACGATTCTACGTTGTGCTCCTAGAGAATCCCAGCTAGGGAGCGAGATGGTGTGGAGGCTATATTGTGGGCTCCTGAAGCTGATGCAGTGCTTTCTGCTAGATCACCGAGATTCTCTTCGATTGCGACAATACTCTTGTCCTCTCCGAGGAATTGGCCTTTGAAGCATGTGCCGATATTGCAAATGAAATCCTCGAGAAGAACAAGATCGACCATCGCTACACTGGCGATCAGCTCATCGTCGACTTCGTTGGTCAGAACTTCCGTGGAATGATGGTTTCCCTCCAGGCCAAGTTCAACTTCGCTTTGAGCCCAGAGGAACTTGAAAGCTACGTGAAGGAGGAGGAAGACCGTGTCATCGCCAAGCTCGTCGCCAAAGCCAAACCCTGCGTTGGAGCCACCGAAGAACTCGAAAAGCTCGCAAAGTCCGGCAAGTACGGCCTTGCCGTGGTCTCCTCCTCGGCGCTTCGCCGCGTCAGAGCCTCCATCCAGAAGGTCGACCAGGAGAGATTCTTCCACAAGGACCATGTGTTCAGCGCTGCTACCTCTCTTGAGAAGCCAACCACCAAGCCAGACCCAGCAATCTACCTGCACGCCCTCAAAGTACTCAAGAAGGAAGCCACTGAATGCGTTGCCATTGAGGACAGCAAGAGCGGTGCACTGAGTGCCATTCGTGCTGGAATCCCCGTCATCGCCTACGTCGGAAGCTATAACGGTACCACCAAGCAGACTGAGATGGCCAAGGTTCTCCTTGACTTGGGCTGCAAGGTCGTCATGAAGGACTGGGCTGAATTCGAGAACTGCATGGCTCAGATCGAGGCTGCTTAATCAATGGGCAACAGAATTGGGACGCTTCGTTGAGTACGACCCCTACTCTCTTGTCTTCTCACGAATATGAAACGGATATCAAAGAAAAAAAAGAGTTACGAAACGAGCCCCCTCGATACAAATGTTATGGGATACGATGGTTCTTAGCGTGTTCTCTACGTCGAATCTTGTTTTTTTCAAATCCATTCGACACTCGTACTCGCAGCATTCAATTGGGGAGAGGGAGGCGTACAGGAATGGAAATTCAGTTTACTGGCATTAGACAGCAAGCATAGCTAGTCACTTAAAAATTGAAACATAGATACCTTATCTAATTACTAGTCCAACTACTCGTTCGCAATACGGACTGTAGTCTACCTAACTGGGGAATAGGAACAATGCCACTTGAGCACGTCCTAGTTTGGGACACGATTGTAGAATCTGTGTGGCAGATGTGAACGGTGTGCTGCTGTCATCCAACAACTAAGATTTTCTACCGCCCATTCCCAGTAAAATCCAATCTTAGTATTCAAGTATCCAGGAGGTTGAACCGGTCGAGCGCGATCATAATGATATTGCGGCAAAGGTTTATATAAGGAGCACGGGTACGGAGTAGCTGACTAGTTAACTCAACTCCAGACTTCAGAGTTTCATGAACCGCAAACTATCCGGCCACCTCACTTGATGAGCCGGCAATCCACGGTGTTGATATATTATGTTTGAGCTACACTGATGCCATAATAATAGCAAATTAACATGCAGATGCAAGATGCTTTTATCGCCAAGCCCCAAACGCCGTCGATCTCGCTTCCTCTATCAACTATATATACCCGGGAACCACAGCCATCGCGATCAAGATGCATGAGAGTACAAGAACCGAGTGGGGTGTCAACGACGGTGACGCAGCTGAGGTCGTAGTCGGGCCCGCGCGACCACTAGCTTGCCTATTGAATGTGTGAGTTTCTGCAAAATCTCCTAGTCAATTGACAAGTCAACGTACGATGTAGCCTCAGCGCCTTCGAAAGATGTGACTGTTTGGCTCAGAAACCTGACTGTCGGCTCAGCTACCAGAGGAAGCGGGTATTTCGAGATTGAGCATTCTTGAAAAGCAGCTAGGTCCGAGTATGCTGTCACGTATTGGTTCGCTCCCTCGTCCAACGATGTGAATTTGAAAAGGAGGCCCTTTGGGTCGGGGCCGGCCGTATGTGTCGGTGTCTCCGTTACCGCTGACTGCGGGAAGGACGGGAACGGAACGAATGAAGGTTCCTCAGCAGACATGCATGTCGTTTCTCCGTCTTTCTCAGTTGGCAGCACCCCTTGAAAGGTGTACCCGTCGGCCCAGGACCGGAAGCTGGTTGGAAACGCGCTGGGGAAGTGTGTTAGCTGAAGCAATCGAACGCGAGGGCCTTGTACACGGACAGAACGGTGGTCTTCGTTGACCCTTGCTGACTGTATGTGACAGTCGCCACCTGTGTTCCGTCTTCGTTGGTGGGCGGAAGGGTATAACCGCTCGGGAGATCGTTATATATCGTGCTGGTTCTCGTTGTGCCCGCCACCGTATTGACGATTTTTACTACCGTCGCAGCCACGATCGTGCTAGAGAACATATGAGGGTACCATTTGTAGTGGTATACGGCTTTGACTCCGACTTTGCAAGCTGCCGTGCATTGATCGAGCTGCTGGCGCGCTACGATTCTTTCAGACAAACTTATATCGGCTGCGAAACGTCAGTCACTCAAGTCCCAAAAGTATCTCGGTTACTTGACTTTTTACCTTTGCGTGAAATCGCACCGACGATAAAGCTAGCATAGAGAACGAGGCGAAACATTTTGAATCAGGACAGAGATGCTCCGTGCTTTTACTGCTCATCCAGATTCAACCGCGACGGGAACGAGAGAGCAATATATTCAACGACCTTCCAGCCGTCGCGTAAGGCTAGTGGCGAGCCCCTTGCCCATGAAAAGCAATTTCCTTTGCATATATCCTAACTAAATAACTACTAGTTCATTATGAAGTGGCCCCCAATTTGCAGCTCTTCAGCCTGATGGTTCCTGTCTGGAAGAAAACGCATGCAGATCTCGGCCTTGACCCCAAACCATCAAAAGATCCTTGCATGACCCGAAAACCCACTGAGCTTGAGCTCCAGAGAAACAGGCTGTTCACAGGCCAGATATTTTTATCCTGCAACCCATTGGCCTAGTTATTTCACCACTGCAGGTGCGGCGCCCCAGCCAAAGACCTTCTCTTCACATCCATTCGTCTGGAATAGAATCGAGGACTTCTTTTCATACGAAGCATCAAATTGAAGGGTGCAGCTCCCACCCAATGACCGTCTTCCAAGGCACGCACGGACTCGGTACCGCCGGGGCTTTGGACAACGGTCACAGCGCCACGCAATTGGCGCAAGGCTGGAACGAAACAGTTATTATGCGAGGCACTTTCTGGCGGATGTTGTGCGATGTAGCTCTTCATCTGAGCCTGCAGCGGGTTGGCAGAGAGATTTGATGAACCCTTTTCCCGTTTGACGGCCGCGCATGATGATTGCTATCAGAAGCCATATAACCGCTTCAAAGTTCTTCTCTAAATAGTCTCTACATTACAGAGACGATGGCGAATTACGAACTCATGAACGCAGATGCCAATGCCCTAAAGCCCGTTTCCAGCCAGGGCGCAAACTTCCGAAAACAAGTACAAACTCATACGCGCTCGAACTCCAAATCATTTTCAAAATCTCCTCTCCCTCTTCTACTGCTCTCTGGACTCGCAACTACCGCTCTTCTTCTCTCTACTGCTTGGATCTCTCAAGCCAAGTTCTCCACGAGCTCGACGCTCACGCTTCTTCGATTCTCACAAGGACTTTTGTCTACATGCGCTACACTTGCGCTTGCAAAAGTATTTGAAATACTTCAATGGGCGCTTACGGGAAGGGATGATGGCCTCCATATTCTCACTTTGCTTGGATTGTCTCCCACTACTGGAAACTGGGGGTCGATAAAAATAATCTTTGCAAAGGAGGCAAGGGTCGCAGATAGGCTATGGCCTTTGTTAAGGTGCGCTCTCTTCTTAGCTCTGACAACTTTTCAGCTAACCATAGCGGCCAACTTAAGACTTTCACTCACGGTCGCCGTTTTATTGTCGGGTGTCCTTCTTTTTGGTAAGCAACTGCGAATAAACCTGTCAAAGTCCAATGGCTGATGCTCAAGGCAGCAAACACGTTACTTGTCACCGGCTATGACGCCGTATATACATACGATGTGACTGCCGGCGTTGGCCAGTTCAATGGCTCATTCGTCACCCCTTATATCCAAAAGCTCCAGAATCTCTCCCCAGAGTATCCATATCGAGTCGTGCCATATACAGCTCTGTCCACCGTCTATAGCCTGATTGTCAATCCGATGCATTCGTCGATCAGCCGCCCAATTGCCTGTGACGATGCCGACTGTGATTCATATTTGCTAAGCGGCGGGCTTATTATGACGACTCCGTGGCCTCCTACTAGCCACCCTTCAGATCCTGTAATACAAATATACGACGTGCAGTCAGCCCAAATGGAGTTCAGGCGCAACATAGAGGAAGGAGATGGGTTCGTGGATGGCGATTGCACCGTTTTTGGCGATGAAATTTCGGTCATCGGGATAAGACTGTGTTTGGCAAATAGCCGCAAAAACAGTGGATCAGTGATAGCTGGTAGGTCAGTCCTCATACTTGAAAGGCTGGCATTAATGCCTGTTTAGGTTTATATGTATGTCCGGATGATGCCCAGGGGCCCAAATGCCTTGCAGCCAGCAACCTTCCGAATTTAACCACAACATTCTCCATCTACAGTCGCAAAGCCGATATTGTGGCATCTCGCACAAATTATAGCATTACTTCAATCTCGAATCTTGGAAAACCGATTCGTAACCCTGATATCGACCTTGTTGGCTATAAAGCGGCCCTTGGCTGGCTTTTGGATTATAAAGCTGCGAACATTCCTGCCACATCCTCGATTGCAGAGCATTTCTGGAGCACCCAAGCACAACTTGGCAACGAATACTGGTCTCGCGAATTATACCAAACGTTTCAGAGCATTTTGGCCTTCCCGCTCTGGAAATTCAACCCGAATAACTTCGGCAACACAGAGTTATCAGCGCAAAACATCACTGCTTCTCTACCGCCAGAGTTTCATACAAAAGCCTCCATTGCTTCTCCGTACACGAGAATATTGGTGAACAGATCCATGTTTATTGCCTTTATGGTTTTACAGCTTCTGGTGCTTTCAGTCATCTGGACTGTGATTCTGTGGTTGGCAATTACACATCCGATCTTGCCAGAAATCTCTTCTTATCCGCTCTTTGATTTCATGTTCAAAACTAGATATACAGCGCCGTTCGACCCACCTTCAGCGCACGAAACGTCGGACACGTCACTGGAACCGTTGCTGGAAACCGACGACAAAGACATTCTTTCTGTGTTGAACGGGTTGAAACTCTTCTTACAGGGTAAAGGCCCTGGATTGGATTCCGAATGGAGTCCCAGTACCATTTACAGCGTCTTTTTCAGCAATACACTAGAAGCAGAAACATGGGAGAATTAAATGGCTGTTCAGGGGGGGCTGATGTGGTCTATAGAATTTTTCCTCATCTTAGTTAATTAGATCGAATTTTATTGACTAGAGTGTGGAAGGCAGCGATAGCAAAGATGCTTGTGCCGTGAATTAAAGACATAGATAGGACTCGGATCTTACTAGTAAACTTGGAGTAAATACGATGTTTTGTTTATCTTGACTACCACGCCAGGTTCCCACAGTTTTCATCTTCCACTTGCTAACGAGTTCTATCTGTCGCCACAGACAAATTCCATATCGACAAATCTCCAGAATTATAACTAATACCTATCTCTTCGCCGGTATCATGGCCCAAACCAAAGGAAGGGGGATATTACTCTCTACGGAACCACTGGTACGGTGAAGAAAACCTTTTGATTCTTCTTACTCTCTGCCGTCTCTTGAGAACGAATTCTACACTTGGTAGTAGAATCGGAGTTTTCTATTTCAAACGAGCTGCTGCTCCCCCGACGGGCAATATTTGGCCTCAAAAATGTTGAGTTGTTTTCGAGGGCTGATTCACCCCTCCTCCCTCTTCTCCTGGGGAGGGCGTCGGGCGCTTTATAGGACCCCGCAGAAGCACGATGGATTCGTCTTGTAAAATGCACCTATATGGATCCAGAGGGGGTTAAGCGGACGTGGGAAAGCTCAGAGAGACAGGTGCGTTTTATTCCCTGTGTTTTCTTTTGGCATTTTGAAAAGAATAGAAGGGATGGCCGTGGGGGGATTTTATATCCACAACCCTTCATCATGCTTCACTCCGACGATTCAGTATCCAGGTACTCGGATTATTGGAATTTTTTTTTTTCCCTTTTTGGGCAACACTGGCTGACTGTATATCAGTAGACTCGCCCCCTAGGCTGCTCCATTGACGGTGTCGGAATAGTAGCAATCCTACAGACCCCGTCGGGCCCAGAGCTCCTGCTCCAGAAGCAATATCGCCCGCCAATCAACAAGGTCGCCATCGAGGTTCCCGCCGGGCTGATCGATGCGGGTGAAACGCCCGAAGAGTGCGCGGTACGGGAGCTAAAAGAGGAGACGGGCTATATTGGAGTCGCTGAGCAGACGAGTCCGATCATGTGGAATGGTATGTATTGTTTACTCTTGGGTTTGAAAGGTTAGATGCAGTCGGAGACGTGCTTGAACTATTATCAAAAAGAATCCAACGTTAAACGCCCTTTTTTTTTTTATAACTAGATCCTGGCTTTTGCAATACGAATCTCAACATGGTCCATGTGCGTGTGGATATGTCGATTCCGGAAAACCAGAATCCAAAGCCGCATTTGGAAGATAATGAGTTTATTGAGTGTTTTACCGTGCCTCTAAAATCGTTGTTTGCGGAGATACAAAGACTGGAGGCAAAAGGGTATGCGATCGACGCTAGGGTTGGCACGTTGGCGGAGGGGATTGAGATTGCAAAGCGATGGAACTTGGGTGCATGAATCTTATGAATGGAACTGACAGTATAGCCAAATATAGCCGATAGATGAACTGTGTTGTCTTAAAACACTGAGCCTAAGATTACCATTCGCTCCAATTTGAAGACAATTCACGAAAAAGGGGCAGATTAGCCATGGATGGGCGATCAATTTATATCAGTTCATCAGCGATCAAACCTTGGTACAGAGCCCAGGCTGCCAATGTCTTGCCATCTCTAAAGCCCTCTTTCCACAAGTCTTTAAGTGGGACCAACTTGAGTGTAATCTTTTCGCCTTCAATCCTCAGCCCCGTCAACTGGCCCTGCAACTTCTCTATCTCACTCCTCTTCAGGCGCTTCTGGTATAAGAACAGCGGTATGAATTCATCGCTTCCGCCAGGCGACGGATATACACCATTCTGCAGTTCTTCCTTGGTATCGTCTGCTTTCTGGGAATTTTTCTCGACAATATGCGCAGTAAGAGCAGTCATGTCCACGAGTTCGTCTTGTTGAATGGATAGCCCTGTCTCTTCCTGAATTTCCTTTGCCGCACTGCCTGAAAACGTTCCACTATCATCAAGCATGCCGGCGGGAATCTCTGGAAAGCGAGGGATCCAG
>NW_003052499.1:4220553-4252931 GCF_000003515.1 Uncinocarpus reesii 1704 | reverse complement strand
GGGATCCAGCTGGTATGCCGGGGTTGGATAGTCAAAATCACGCGCTTTTCCGCTTCCGAGCCGGGTGGAAGGTCATCAGGTTGAAGGATGAGCTGCACAGCAAAGTATAGTTAGCGAAGTCACACGCGCAGGTGTTTAAGACCCAAGATACACTGATGAAACTGACCAGGATCCCAACGCTGCCCCCTCTTAAGAACGCACTTCCAGGCAGCTTCTCACGATCTTGGTTCGAGACATCGGCTTTCAATTTCACAAACCCGACACGGTCCCCACCAAAGAAGTCGACTGCTTGCACTTCGATCTTTCGAAGCGCATATGGAGCAGAATGGAACTCATGCCTTGTACTCTTTTGGGTGGAAAGCGAACGTTGCAAGGTGGAGAGCCATATCTTGAACGCGGGGAATGACAGCAGTTGATTCTCAGAGAGATTTGCTGGCAAGTGGACGGGAACGGGCGGGTTGGAGCCTGGAAGCGTAAACGTCGACATCTTGGACTGTTGAGGGCGTCGTAGGTGTCGTAAAAGGAGCTGGGTTCTCAACCGCATGGGGACGCGAGAGATGTTGGATGTGATGCGAGTGATTGCATCATCACCACCTCGTTAAGACCAGGCGCGCTGGAAACCATCTGGCATGAAGAGCCTTGAGTCCGCATTGCCCCAGTTTACCGCAACAGATGTCTTCGTCCTTGACGGCTGTGTCTGAGATGCCATGGTCTTAGTCAGCACGGCCACTGCAATCCCATGGCCCAAATCGCTTCCTCTTCGTTTCTGCTGTCTGAACGCAATAATGAGACCAATCGCAAATGCTAACGACGCCCTCAAAAGTCTGTGTTCGACTCGAGAAACAATCCAATGCATGGTTCTTGATTGGCTGGCTTTTCAGCAGTTTGCCAGACCAATGCGTGCGTGTGATCGGCTTCAAAGAACAGCACGTCTGGAATCCGAGTCAACCGTCGTCTGGCCGCTTGATGCCGCTGATTTGCCTCGCCCAGCACCAGCACATCCGGCCGTCCCTTTGCCTTTCCACAGACCCGGCATCAACCACCTCGACAGGTTGAAGCGGCCAACATTCGGCTGCCTTCGTCCAACCCCCCAGCCCTGACATAATACGGCAGAGGCATGAGCTTCCTAATCGACCACGGCGCCCTCAATCATCCAGGCTCCTCGACCCCACACATCCCTCGATCCCCAGCAGCAGACCGACTCCTCCGTGAGCTCGGTTCTCCAGTCCAGGCGATCGGATCCATCGCTCCAAGGTCCAGGTCAGGTGGAAACGGCTGCTTAAATACGGCTCGTTGGCCATTCAGTTAATAATCCAGCATTGTTTCACGCCACACGGCCTCTTCATCATTTATTCGATGATGCTGTTCCCTTGTCTGACTTCCGCCCAACTGCCCACCTCCCAATCTGTCGATACCTTTGTCTCTATCAAGGGTATTTAGCGCTGGTTCTCTTCTTTTTTTCTTTTCAACCTGCAAAATTCATTTTAGTAGCAAGATTCCTCGTCATTGTACTTTTTTCCAGAAGTCCCTAGGGGTGTTAGTGAACCATTCACCAAGGAATTCACAGCAAATTTCTTCATCGCTTTTCTAAATCAATACCAGTCATAGACCTGGTGCAAAAGCTGTGAAGTAAATATAGAGAGCCTTGTCCTGCGGCCACCTCAGAAATATTTATACAAATATACCCAGGGGTTTTAGTGAAGACATACGGACGAAGCTGAGCAGTGGTGTGTGAAGCTCCTCTCTTTGTCGCGGTTCTGGCACACCAAGATAGGATCGAAATGTCTTTTGCTTACAGATGCTTGAGTGCACAGAAGGAAGAACGCAACATGCCACGGACAACAGAGATAGCACAGCCAGACCCTTCAGATTCCAGATCAATAATTGAATGCATCAGCGAACTTGAGGCCTCTTCCTCTCGCTGCCCCTCTGCTTCGACTTCTTCCTACAATTTCCAGCCTCATCGTCGCGTCGCGACTGGACAAATTGAACCCCTTTACTGTTCTCAGCTGGATTACAGTGAGTGATGATTTGATTCCGTGACGGTGCCCGGTCCATTGTATTCCTCCTACCTACCTGGAGAGAGATTGTATAAACTCTCTAGCGCTTACTTATCAATGCGTGAGATAATAGGTCGCCCTTGCCCCAGAGAACCTCCGGCATTCGGTCTATATCCCTCTTCTGCTCAACTCAACTATCAGTCTTCTTCAACTCACAATTCCTGCGGGACTGCCCTCCCCAATCACCCTCAATCTTATCCTAGTATACCGTTTCCGCCTTCTCCCGGGCCACCTAACATTGTTGCTGTACCTCGCAAGCCCCCTTATCATAGTATTCTATTCAGGAAAAAAAAGGCGTTATACAAAAAAAGGCTTCGACAATCTCAGTCTCAAAGTTCTGTGTCTCAGTCTACCGAAAACCCAGCTCGAATTGCTATTACTCTTGCTCCGCCTGACTTAACCGTCCGCAGTATGGACCAACGTCCGGGAGCGCGGCTCAGTGGTGAACTCTCGCTTGAACTTTGGCCGCATGACGCAGCCCAACAGCATACCGCAAATTCTGGCCAACATCAACCTTCTCCGGGACAACCTACTCAATTGCGCAACCCAGGCAAGACCCTTCTTGAAGCTCCTCCCATGGTATTTACTTATGTGTAGATGCAGGCGAGACATTCCAGAGACCTCAACGGGCTACCACAGATCCCGACCAATGGACCTTTCTCGCACCACTGGTTCATCCCAGAACATCAGACGAGCCTTCTTTACACTCTAATTTCGAAGCGCCCCTCCCAACGCTTTTTCAGCAACAAACGGGAAATACATCTTATCCTGAGACGGCCCACTCCGGAAACGATCTTCTACTGCCGCCTTCCGGTGTCGATGAATCTTTCCCTGCTCAATATTCATGGGAGACATTTATTAGAGATGAATTGGAACGTCGCGTTACACTGGAGCAAGAGAACCAAACGCCTAGTATGACAGCCATAGATCCGTATCCC
This sequence comes from Uncinocarpus reesii 1704, assembly GCF_000003515.1. Taxonomy (NCBI): domain Eukaryota; kingdom Fungi; phylum Ascomycota; class Eurotiomycetes; order Onygenales; family Onygenaceae; genus Uncinocarpus; species Uncinocarpus reesii. The sequence goes on along the minus strand of NW_003052499.1, from coordinate 4,249,933 downwards.
GGATCGAACCTTTATCCTGGAGTTATGACGGCACCTACCGCCAATGTACAGTTACATAATCATGCCCAAGCGGTCAATCTCATGGATCGTGCAACCGCGCCTAGTACCATGCCTCAAAGCTCGATGTCACAGGGCACCCTGGCGGGCTCCAGTTTCCCCAGTCTGCCCTCAGTTCCCGCCACGCAGCAGCGTCGTAACCATACGGAAGCATTCACAATGGAAAACAGACGTCGTTCGAGGCCGTTGGAATACCCGAACACCCGTCGTCGCATTCAATCCGAAGCACAGCAGGGTTCATCGGCACCACTCAATGCAAACCTGAACCGCCAGCAATCAGCTAATGACCCGAGCAGACCCTTAGCCGTCGCTCAAGAGAGCAACCGCCCTTCGAATGCTGCTATGCGCTATGCTACCCTTCAACGTGCAGCGCTTTTGGAGAGAAGGGCGACTGGAACTCATCCACGACGTACCGAAGCCGCAAGAGAGACTATGTCAAAGGGCCTCGATAATCAGAATGACGGACGGCCGAGCCCCAAAGAAAGCTCCGAAATGAAGGTTGATTTTGAATGCCAGATTTGCCTAAGCCAGGTAGTTGATACGGTTATTATTCCGTGCGGCCATGCGATCCTTTGTCGATGGTGCGCAGAGCAGTACATTCCGACCAATCCGGCGAGTCCGACGAGGCCCTTGGGGTATGTCAGTTGCCCTCTTTGTCGAAAACCAGTTAGAGAGAAGGTATGTTTGTCCTTTTACCGGCCATTGCTAAACCTTTTCAGTGGGAGTCCTAATCGGTTGTGGCAGTACCGGATTTTCACACCGTGAACTATTCTTATTTTGTTTTTTTTGTTGAAACTGGCCATGATCTTTTTGGGACGTTTGGCGTATATCTCTGATTGTTTATTACCCTGCATATACCGAGACTGTTCGGGGTGACTATCAGCTTCTTAAAATCGCGAAGTGTTATGCTCTTATCCTTTACCTGGAGGTTTCGTATGGTTCGTTTATGACCTCCTCTCGCCCATTTCTGCCCCCTTCACTGGGTTTATTATTTCCATTCCGGTCTTTGTAAAGCATTTATGACGGGCTTGCATGGAGGTTAAATTGTCCTACTTTTGCGTGTCGGGTCTTTCGACTCTAGTGCGTTCTTTGCCTAATTTTCTATTAATATTCCATCCAATATCACATTGTTTGGGAGTCCGAATATGGCCCCTCAATAACCTGGAACGCTGCAAGACCTGGTCTCTTCGAGTTTCTGTCAAAACTGGCTGCCCATTGTGTTGAGAATCGAATGTGTCTCCTATCGCATCAAAAGCGAAGCGATCAAGGGCAAGTCGATCCATAGCAATGTCCTGATCTGATTTGATAAAAAGTGATTAATCATGCGGCTCCACGCTTCTCAAGCCCAGTCGAGCCCAGTACGATGTCGACACTTCTTTGTCTCCACAAGCTGGGCAAGAAGGTCTCTCGAAAAAGGATAAAATAGTTTGCAAAACAGGGCTGGACAAAAGGATGGACTGTTTGTCAAGAAAATATCCAGGGCCTTGGCTGGTTTGCCATGGGAGCGCCCAGAGAAAAGAAGGAAGCCAACGAGCTTGACAGGCAGAAACCAGGAAGGGCTGGCTGGGAAGTGATAAGTGATCTGTCCACGGACAGCGGCGATAGCCTTGTGTCTTTTTTTTTTTGCTAGCTATATCAAGATTTGCTAAGTGAAGGGGATGTCGTAAATAGTATTGGAGGTGTGTGAGAGAGAGCCGTTATTCGAGACCCGAGGCTTCTCGTGCTTGGGGTGTTGTGGCGAAGGATGGTGGGCACGCCTGGTGGGCGTCTCTTATGTAGTGAATCAGCGAGCTGACGCCACTGTTTTATATGCAGGCGTTGCTGATGCTGTCTTGCCTGATGACTTGGTTGTTCAAAGGGAGGGGTGTGAGTTGGCGAGTGAGCTGTAGAGAGGGTGCCCTGCGGCTGGAGGTTACTACCTAATGCTGATTGCAGCGTCATGCGGTCACTTTCGAGTCCAGGCGAGCTTGCGGCGTCGCTCTCTTGATCTCGATCACAGCGTGATTATTGGGGGCCGAGAAGGAGAGAATTGCGGGGTAGTTAGTAAGCCGTCGATGCGATGAGGGTTCCAGATGCATCACGAACGCGGAGAGGTCACCGGTTAGTGAGGAATGAGCCAGCTTGATGGAGCTGCCGAGCAGGCCAAAATCTGGCGTGGACCTGGGCCCCAGCCTTGTCGCTCAGGTAGTCAGTTGGAAGCGGAGAGAATCCACTGCGCTGCCAACAAGGAGACTTGTGACCTGCACCGCTTGATCCTTGAGGATGGAGCTCCAATCTGAGAGACGTTCCTGGCTGATTGGACTGGAGGATTGCCCCCAAGGCAGCCGGGCGACTTACGGTTTCACCGGTCTTGGTGTTGGCGACTGAAGGCAGCATTGAGTTCAGATTCATCAAGAGGCGCGCTTGATGAAGGCCTTGATTCCAACCTTGAAAACTAGTCCTAGCTCTGGCGATCTTCGAAGGGAGCAAGGTTACAAATAATAAACTCTCTCGGGTCCATCTCGAGTCTGATTGCAGGATTAACTAAGTCCGTCGAGCCCATGCAGAACATGCCTATCAAGTTCTCTCGAACTTTGGATTCATGGCACTCGGTTCTCCAAGTATCAACCCTCCTTTGAGGTCTCCATCTTGATTGACATTCGTAAGCCTTGCCTTCTTTGATCCTGCCTTGCAATTCCAAATTCGCGCATTTGACAACTTAAATAACATCGATTAGCAAGGATCTGGAACTCGTGTTCCAATGACTGGCGCAGATTTCGCGCTCTTGAGGAGTCATCTTCCTTTTGATGAGTTGACAAAAAGAAAAGTCATTTCTCGCCCAGCAAGTTATCACCAAGCAACAGTCCGTGGGCAAGGCAACTGGCCAAATAATTCCTCGGGGTGGCGAAGATCAATTCAGCTTTGGCTGAGATCCTTTTGCCATCGTTGATGGCTGGCTATGGCGTGGTAATTGTTGATTGTTCATTCCGGAGGCTGATTCGCGAGTTCACTACGCAGACGTTGCGGAACGTACAGTTCACGAATAGCCATTGGTCCCCTTTGTCATTCTTGGAGCGCGCCAACTGCGGACACATCATATCCTTGATAATGTTTGGCTGGAGAGATGCTTCTCCTTGCAAAGGCACTTTCCTCCGATACGAAAAAGGGGTTCAGATGTCAGAAAGCAGGCCCAGGCGGATGGTCCATTCGAGTTTTCCGTGTTATCAGCAGGCGCACGAAAACTCATCGCAGGATGCGCGTCAACCCGAGACGCACGAACCAAATTCCAGAACGAAGCGACTCGAATCTCGAAAACTCGTAAACAACAAAGAAAAGTTGGTTGCATTTCTCGAGTTCGGTCGCTCTCTCTTGAACCTTGCCCTTTGTCAATCGACCTCCAGGCCCCAGCAGCTTCCTTGCGTCGCGACTAATGCAGTGAGAAGGGAAGCTTGAATCAGCTTCCAGAGTGTCTCACACCTCAAGCGCGAGGATCCCTTGAGAGCCATGTCTATGGGGAGCGGTGTGCAAGGCGGCTGAGCGGTCTCGGACGAGAAAGACATCGCTAAAAATTAGCTCTCATATTATTTTCCCGAAAAGGCAGGTAGCAGTCAGCGGGAGAAGGTGAGCATTTCACGAAAGAAGGAATTGCGAGTCTCATTGCTGTTTGTTGCAAAAAAAAAGGCGACCGTTTCTCTCAAGCAGAGCAACGAGGTTTTGACCAAACGGGAGGCTTCCGTGTCGCGTAAAACGCACAAGCCAAGCCACGAGCGCAGCAAACGCCGAGGGGATCCGCGATATCCCGCTTTACCTGGGCTCAGGGCGGAATGGGCGCCTTCCCGAGCCTATAAGGTCAGTGGGATATACGCCATGGCGGAATGTGCCTGGAATTTCTTTTTTCTGCAAAAGAAGCGGTCGCATGAGGTCAGATTCTGAAATGCATGTTCAAGAAACCTGTGCACGGAGTAGTAATATTGGTCGTCTTCTGCTCCTTCGCCTGTGGAAACAAGAACGGAGATTATCTTGGGGATGTTTTCCACGATTATGGTGGCTTGATAAGCACTTGTTCTCGAAGCCCTTGCCCAACTGGCAACGAGAGAACAAGATCATGTTAAATCATAACTATGGGCAAAGGATTAACTAACATAAGCGACCAGGGATCCTTTGAACTCCAAACCTCACAACGGGGATACTGTTCATCTCACATGTTAATTTGAGCTGTGATGACAAGGGTCAAGAAGCTGAGCCTTGAATCCTTGCTCAAGTCCTTTCGGCCTTCTTTATAGACTGATTCGCTGTAGGCGTTGCGGCGTGCATACCGGCCTCCCTCCAAGCATTTGTGATGCAGTGCTGCACAAATTGTTGTATTAACCCTGGCCTCGCCAGAATCACAGCTGCTATGTCTGTTATAGGCTGCATGGTTTTGCCAGCATCGGAAAGGGCGTTTCTTCATTGACCTTTTCTTCGTACAGATTTCAATGCTGATTTATTCGTTTTGGCGGAATGTTGCAAAAAGATACTGGGTTGAGAGTCGGTGTGCAACCTAGCAGCTTTCTAGGAACTAGTTATGGGGCGCCACCGGTGTGACAAAGAGTTAGGGCACTCATTCAGGAAATTTGCTTTGTTACTTGTTGGTTTCCTGCAGCCAAAGCGGCAGTGACGGCAGGTAAATGACTTCTCACTCGGGACTGAACGTTACGCCGCACAGGCGCATGTTCCTTGAGACAGGGGCGGACTGTCTCAGGTAACGTTGGTAGGCGGAGATCAGCTCCTAGCCGATGCGTGTCCTGTTACTGAATTCGGGAGGGCGTCAAGATACGTGATACTCTCCTTTGCTCAAACTTGCTGACATGTGGTTGCCTCATGCTTTCACGGAATGGGAAAATTGATTGGTGCAGCTATGCTTGTTGGAATCGATTGCCACACCGGAGGAGATCCACTCCGGGCGTACAGAGTAGTGAACAGGAATCCTTCGGGCAAAGTCGTGCCAGCTTGAGTACCGTGTTCCAGGAATCATGCCACCTAGTTACACTCTCCCCGGAAAATTCTTCCTCCGCCCTGTTGAGGTGAGAAAGTTCCAGCGTGCTCTTTAGTCATCTTGCCAAGTTGCCTTGACCGGGCGGGAACAGGCAAGGGGGGGCTAGGCAACGATGAGACGGCAGATTCCATAGTTTGGTTCCACTGCTCCGGAGATTGTGATTGCGGGGGATCTGCCTCTATCAGGTACGGAAGCAATCAGAGCAGGGATACCCGTCACCGACCAGGCTCTGATGCAGCCGTTCGAATCTGGCGCATTCTCAGGTTCTTTTTATTCTTGTCAACAATAGTCTGCAGGTTCCACCGCGAGGCTCCGGAACACATCTCTTGGAAGTCGCGAGCGTTAGTGACCAACGTTATGATTTGTGCAAAATGTTAGGAGGTATAAGCTGCGGCTGAGTAAAGGCTGTAAGAGTGCTTGTGGTTACCTAAGTTTGGAGTCACTTGAGCGGTTGGAGCCGAATACAGGCCCGCTGACCGTCTGAGGTAACGAAGAGATAGTATCACCAGGGCATCACTAATCCAGTTGCGAAACCAGCACAAAAGAGCAAAAGTAGGATTTTGATTGATGGCTGCGCTTGTCGCGAATTGCCTGATGTGGGATGGAATTTCGGCAGTTGAGCCACAGCACCGGGCACGGTCGTCCACCGGGAGAGCTGCTATCCCTCGCACTGTGAGGAGGATGTTAGCCTAACTTTTATATTGTGTCTCTGAACCACATCTGAGGTTCCCAGCACATGATTGGATGATCGACCAGTTATCAGTCGGGAATGGCCAGCAACAAGCAATTTGACTTGAGAGAGTGCCAACCACGCTGATGGAGACAGATCTCGACCTTGACATCCACATTCCATCAGTAATCAAAAGCCCATCATCTCCTGCCCTCCTCTCTCTGTTGGTTTCAAACAGGACGGAGCTCTGAGCCCTTCTCGCAAGCTGGACGGTGAAGGGTTGATATCCGTCGTCCTGTGCAATGGCTGACTAAGCTCCAGCATAGTTGCAGGGGATGCCAAGAACAGGGCGGCGGCGGGCGCCTTTCGGCTTCCCCGCAGTGGTTCGCCTCCGGGTCAAGGCGACCGACCCCCTCGAGGCCTTGCGGGCGGCCGCTGGCCAGATCGTCGCCGCTCCTGGAGCAACCGAAAACAGTCCTCCTTGAGCCAAAAATGCACAAATGCGCATCTGCAACAATTGCCTTGGACCGTGGCTTGTCAATAAATAACACACAAGGGCGCTCCAGCAACAGAGGCGGTCCTTTGCGACGAGCTTTCGATGAATGAGCCTGGACCAACGCTTCCACCGCTCTTCGCCGACTGACTGATTGTTGTTTTTCTCCCTTCCTGCGTTCTTCTGCCTCACGATGCGGTCGCCAAACACCATCCGCCCAGCCGAGTCATGTGACCCGGATTACATCAGCGCCCAGACCAGCAGCGAAGCCAACGGGTGAGAAATGATCGTTGAACCTGCAACCAACTCCCTTTGCTTGTGCTGCTGCATTCCCGCCGCCATCTAACACTGTGGTCAATGTCCAATAGGAGCCTCGTCAACTACACGGTTGAGCCCTACTCGTCGCGTACATCGCCCGACACCCCGCGGTTGGAAGAACTGCATCTCCGGGACCGGTCTGTGACGCCTGGGAAGTCGCGCAAGCGGCAATTGCCCCAGGAGCCCGTTGCTGCTCCGCCCTTTCGTCCTCGCCCACAGCCCAAGGTCTTCACCCCAAACTATGATGATGGAACCCACCGCGTCTTCGCCGGTGCCAAAAAGCATACCGCCTACGACTTTGACTCGCCCGTGGCCTCGATGTCGGTGCTGGATAGTGAGGAGATGCCCGTCAATACCCTGACCCTGGAACCCGAAACACGCCAAATCTCAGAAGAACAATTGATCAATGAAGTCCGCACTATCTATGCTGGCCTGGTTCTGGTGGAGAAGAAATGCGTGGAGATTGACCGCCAACAAGCCAATAACCCTGTTCCCCTGAACCATGAACAATGGCAAGCACTCATAGCCCTGCATAGGACCCTCCTCCATGAACATCACGATTTCTTCCTTGCATCCCAGCACCCCTCAGCAAGCCCTGCCCTTCAGAAACTGGCCAGTCGTTATTCAATGCCTGCCCGGATGTGGCGGCATGGAATCCACTCATTCCTGGAACTTTTGCGCCATCGGCTCCCCGAGGCATTAGATCATATGCTGGCCTTTATATACACTGCATATTCCATGATGGCCCTGTTGCTTGAGAGCGTACCCAGCTTTGAAGACACCTGGATTGAATGCTTGGGGGATTTGGCTCGGTACAGAATGGCTGTGGAAGAGTCTGACCTCCGCGACAGGGAGGTGTGGGCTGGTGTGGCAAGATATTGGTACAACAAAGCTGCAGATAAATCTCCCCAGGTTGGGAGAATTCAGCATCATCTTGCTGTTCTTGCCAGACCCAATATTCTTCAGCAGCTGTTCTTCTACTCCAAATCCCTGGTTTGTGTTCAACCATTCCCTAATACTAAAGAATCCATTATGCTGCTTTTCAACCCTCTTTTGGACCAAAAGGAATTAGCCCTGGCTCACTATTCCCCTACAATGTTGCCCTTTGTGAAAGCTCATGGAATCCTTTTCACCAAACAGTCAATACTCTCCTTCCTTGAGTATGGACTTGAGTTCATGTCATACCTGGGAACCCAAGTTGGTCGCGTCGGATCCAAATGGAGAGAACAGGGAGTCTACATTGCCTCTGCAAATTTTGCCTCTCTTATTGAGTATGATGCTAGCTCACGCCTCAGCAAACTGTTCCAGAAGGCCATTGAATCCCCTGTCAGTATCTCTCATGTCAAAGCTTCTTATCACTCTCTTGCCCCTTGCCAGTTGTGTTTGCACCCTGTTTCTGATGTTTCCTTCCAAACCTCTGCTGAAATTATTTCCTATGCATCCTGTTTTACCTTCCATATTTTCTCTTGTGTTCTGAAACACATTGGTGATAAAAATATCCTACCTCATGTACATGTCTCTTTGGCCTTTGTTTGGTCTGCCTCATTGGTTCCGGAAATCATGTCCTACATCCAGTCTGAAGTGCCATGGGGGAGTTTAGTCACTTTTTTAAACACACTAAACACACAGGGCCTGAATGAGTCTCGACTGAAAAATGAACATTTTCCTATGCCAGAAAGTGGCACCAAGCGCCATCTACCTGAAGATTTTTCCATGCGTGGATTGGTGTGGAGTCAATTGTACTACCCATCTGGTTTCTTTAACTACTCCCTCCTTGAAGATGAGGAGGGAAGGTCTTTGGAACTTCCTAGTGTCACAGTGCCTCGGGTTGAACGATGTCTTTGGCTGGGACATCGCCTTGCATCAGTAAGTGAGGAAGAGGCATAAACATTTTTAAATTGTGCTAATCATATGGTTTTAGCTGGACCTCTGGATTTCATACAATGAGAAGCAGAAGAAATTTGTCGTCAAGGACCATGGCAAGCAAATAGAGGGCAAGGCTAAAAGGGTAACCCTCTTTGATGATGCAGCGCGCTTCTTTGAGGAAAGAGACTATGTCAAGACGTCGTCAGAAGATGAACATGATTTACAGATGACAGACGCTGAGCCTGTACAGGCTGTTGAACCTGATTTTCGAAGCCCCGACAAAACCTGACGTCCCGTTGAATCGTGCGAGGGTCAAGCCATAAAGCGTACACTACGATTCTGGAACTGAAAGTCGACGGGTAACTCCTCCGCGTGACCAATGCCGCACCATGGCTCGTGTAAGCCATTACTTTTGATCCTCATTATTCGTTTGAATCTACCAATACCGAATATGGGATTTGAGTGGGGGTTAACGCACTTCGGCGATGGTCGACTCCCAGGTGCGCCGCGGAGGCAAACCTTGCAGGCTTGAAAGTATTTGGGATATTAGGGCATTGAGTCTTACATGGCGTCTGCGGCCATTACCGGGTGACGGAAGAAGAGTAAGAAGAAACGAAGAAGGGAGGAGGATCGGAACTTTGTGTATGTAAACATACCATCTATACGTTACAAACCAACAGGTTAAAGAGAGCGTTGATCGTTCATTGGAAATTTGGCTCGTCGTGTATTTTCGGCTGCCCTGTAATTTCGGAAGTGCCATTTTCCGTTTCTCGATTGTCGACACGGGGTGTAGTAACGGAAACAAGACGATCCACAAATCGGTGGATTGGGATGCTAGTGGTGAATCAATCACTATGAGCTGGCTTTCGCCTGGAAGGTATCGTCTCCGATATGTTCAGGTGTTGTCCGACACGAACGGTCAAGATAGTCCCTCTCACATGGTCCTTGAAAGTACGGATGCGAAACGAGTGCGACCATACATATCCGCCCCGCCCAGATCGAGACAGCATATCCCCTTCCGTTCTCCCGTTAGAAACCGACGCCTTTTTTTTTTTTCATTTGGCCCCTTTTCCCGTTTTCTCTTGGTGAAAAGTGGTACGACAAAACCGGGAACCCTAGAATGCCGACGGGATGTTGTGTAGTTTTCGTCGCACTCGCTCATTCTTCCGGGGCGGGGACACGAAAACCGGGACTTCCTGCGGTGGTCTGTCTTCCCAATCGGGAGTTCGTGATTGGAGCGGCGGTCGCTTCCGACGGGGAAGGGACTTGTTTGTGGCGGGAGCGGGAAGGGCTCAGTGGAATGGTATCGGTTGGGAATATAATTTGGATCTCCGCGTGAGCGTCATGCGGGCGGAAAGATTGTTTGCCGTGATGCTTGGGATTTTCTAGGCTTTCCTTTTCCGAATAGTGAGAAGGGGTTCTCTTTTTTTTTTTTTTTCGTCTTTCAATCCGGTGCTTGATCAGAAGATGAGCATCGTCGCACAGGAATGACGTGCTTGTGGCAAGGCAACTGAGGTTTAAATATAGGAGGAATGGAACATGCGAGTGATACAAAAGAAGTTCAATGTAGATCTAGTAAGCTGTACTCCATGGTGTGAGTAAAACAGATGCTGGAAAGGGGCCGGAGCGGGTTGACGCCCTCAATCGGAAACGGGGCTGGCGATGAGAATGGTCGGAAGAAATTGCCGCTGCAATTCACCTGTGGGATCAAACGAAAATCCCGAGAGTGTTGTTTGACAACGTAAAAGCCGCGATATGTAGACGCCTTCCTGCAGCCTTTGGATAGCATCAGATATATTGTAATTCCGTGCCACTTCACATTCAGCCCGGGGTTACAGGCTCACAGCCATGGAGCGTGCAAGTTTCCGAACAGGGGCCATGGTTGGGAGATAGAAATAACTCCGTGACAAGGCGCCCATATGCTTCCAGGACTGTCTACCAGATTGTAATTGTGACCAACATCTGTACCAGAGAGCGGACCGCTTGTTCATCGCTTAAGAAGGGGCAATTTCGATACTCAGAGCACGACATCAAGGCTGTATGGCGCCGAACAGATCCACAAACGCCTGTAAGTATTTTGGTTGAGATGCAACCCGGAAACCAACAGTTCCATAGGATAACCATTCCCTAATCAGGGAATTGAACACAAACAAAATGTAGCCTTTGTTGGCTACAGTCCAAAGAGTCATGCAGAAGACCGTTGCAAAAACATACAGACAACCTTGAGAATTGGCCAGCCTGAGTAACCATTGTAGTCAATGTCGAAGGCGGATCAACACAAGGATGTCCGCGAGGCATGACGAGGATGAATAGTTCAAAGTGCGTAACAACCTTTGGGATCGAGAGATCCTTTCGAAAAGCCAGAGCTCAACATGCTCCGACTTCAGGGTGGTTTGAATGACTGTATTTCCCGCGACGCGTTGTTTCGCGTCAAACCTAGCAAACATAAGATCTGTCCAAGTCATAAACCCCTTGCAATAGCTGGAGAATCACCCAAGCTTTGTTCTGGTAGCAACCCCGAGCAAAGGGAAGCAACTCAAGAGATTTTTCTAGGGAAACGAGGTGGAAATGGTTGTTGGGTGAGAAGATTTCGATGGTTTTGAAAACGATTTAATTATCACGTCAAACATTCGCCATGGACTACCATCAGAATCAAGCATATTGAATCGCCGCTATCCAGGCATAACATGTCTGCACCTCTGCCCGCACTGGGCATCCTATCGAATTCGCTTGCAACGCCCACACAACTCGCAACGTCATCCTCTTCTCTTGACGAGATTCCCACCGACCTTGAGACGTCAGTTCGATATGCGGGCGTGAGGTTGACTCAAGCAGCCGGCGTGCTGCTTCGACTCCCCCAGGGTATCATTGCCCAGGCGATTGTGCTATTTACAAGATTTTGGATCGGCCCTGAAGGAGGGAGTCTTGCCATATATGGCGCAAAGGTTTGGGATCCGATCGTGTATCTATAACGGCGGAATCATTCTAACAACCGGTCGAATGTCTTTAGGATATATCCGCTGCCTCCGTCTACATCGCCGCAAAGCTCTCCTTTACTCCCGTGTCTCCGCGCTCCGTGATCAACGTTTACGCGTTCCTGCTCTCCCCGAAATCCTCGCCGCTCCGTTTTGTAAATCCCTCTGGGCCTCCGTCCCAAGCGCATCCAGAAACCTACTACGTCTCCGAAGGGTCATATCAATCTGAACGTCTCTCGCTTATGAAACTAGAGTCTACAATACTCCGCACCCTTGGTTTCGACACTCACGCTGCCATTCCGCACCCAATTGCCTTTACGTACCTCCAAACCTTGGGTGCATCCAACCCAGCTGTTTCAAAGCGGACAATTGAACATTTGAATGCTGCCCTATTTTCCCCGCAACTACTATATGTAACACATCAACCCAATGCTCTCGCTGTTGCAGCGATATATCTTGCCGCCAGGGAAACTGGGGTGAAATTAGTCGATTGTGAGTGGTGGGAGGTATTTGACGTGGATAGAGAAGAGCTAGGGTTCCTCGTCGTAGCGATGAGGAGTATGGAAGGATTCGCGCAGGCGGAGGAAGAGAAATGGAAGGGAAGACTACTGCCCCTGACTGTAGCGGACGTGCAGAGGGAGCTGGAGAGAAGGAAAATCATGGAAGAAGAGGGATGAACCCTAGTTTTCCCATGATCTACCACCCTTGAGAGGGAGTCCGCGGCTACAGCATTCTGTGTTATCCGTAAAGGGATACCTCACAGCCCAAAAGTTTTCCCTGGTTCTCTCTGGTATGATTACGGGGTTCTGCGGCAGGAGGTTCACTCGAAATCAGTCTCTATCAAGGGCCTGAAAAGGAATCATTTACATAGCTGCCTGAAGGAACATCGTCCCCTCACCCACTCTCCCACTGACAACTATCACAGGAGAGTGTTGCGTATGCCGGAGCTCCCAGGTGAATCCGTTATCTCGCTCCGCCTCTGGAGGCTTTGCTTTTGTTGCTGCTGCCGCCGTGTGTGATGGGCCAGATTACTATATGTCTACGGAGTACCTAACACAGATGTGAACTCGACACTAAATTTATTATTGTTAGCTGATTGACTAGGCTTCCTTGACTTCTTTATTCTGCTAAACACTTCAAAAGGTGCTTTGATGTACACTTCCAGCTGATTCTGCTTGTCATGCATTGGCTGCAGGTGACCTGTGCTTTATTCGTGGGCTGATGTATGAAAATCATATGCCCACATAACTGACCTGCTAGTTACTCTTGTACTTTGTCAGCGGAACTTGGACCTGACATTGGAGTCATTGGTATCTGCTCCATCTCCCTCTCCTTTGCGTCTCTCTGCACTTCTTGATGCCGTCCATGACCGAATAACTAGGTTGATCACGTGGATGTCATCATCAACGTTGACTTGAGAGGGGCAGGCTGCAGGACAGAGCACATCTTCGCATGAAACACAGACTCAGTTCGGCAATAGCAATCATTTAGCTAGGGCTGACTGACGTGATATCATAATCTCCAGAACAACACCTCTACAAAGACCACGAACAAGCCAATATCTGCCAGATCTATCTGCAGACAACACCTCCCGAGCTCCCCGCACCATGAATTACATCCGTACCTGGCGCGACAAACTCGCGCCCATCTCCCACACCTCCACGTTCCGCTCCACCGGCCAAATAACACCGGAAGAATTCGTGCTCGCAGGAGATTATCTCGTATACAAATTCCCCACATGGTCATGGGCCGACGCTCCAGCCGCCAAACGAGTTTCCTACCTTCCAGAGGGAAAGCAGTATCTAGTTACACGGGGCGTTCCATGTCATCGGCGGCTGGATGAGAATTTTGCCGGTGATGCGGGAAAGGAAGATTTTATGGTCAAGGATGGATTTGGGTCTGGGGAAGGGAAAGGGGGCGATGACGATGATGGGTGGTTGAATACCGGTGGGGCCGGGGTTGGTGCTGGAGCGGGCGTTGAGTCGAAAATAGGGGATGTGCGGACGGTGGATGAGGCGGGGAATGTGGGTGAGAAAGAGGAAGAGGAAGAGGAGGAAGAGATCCCGGATATGGAGGACGAAGAAGACGACGAGGAAGCCATTATCAGAGAACCGCTCGGAAAGTCAACCAAGGCGTGAGTTTCCATCTTCTTGGATATCCCCTGTTTAGCACATTCTGACCATAGCTCAGCCCACTACGGACCTATACCCTCTACATAGCTTATACTCCCTACTATCGAACCCCGCGCCTTTATCTATCGGGCTACCTTTCGCCATCCGAACCGCTCCCACCCCAGCTTATGATGGAAGATATCGTGGGAGACTATAAAGACAAGACCGTGACTCTCGAGGACTTTCCCTTTTTCGACGGGGGTATCAAAATGGCCAGCGTCCACCCTTGCAGACACGCCAGCGTCATGAAAATCCTCCTCGATCGCGCCGACGCTGCCCTAAAGATTCGCAGACAGAAGCTCAAACGCGCCAACGCGACGGGCGAGCAGGCAAAGATAGAAAGCGGGCTGGAGGGACTGGTAGACGACACTGCGCGGCTAAGTGTATCTGGGGGGAACAGCCAAGCCGCATCTACCGCTGGAAACGCGGGTGACGAGTGGGAAGTTTTGCAGCATGAAGGAAGCGAAGAGGATGAAGAAGATCCGCAGGTGGCTATCCGCGTTGATCAATATTTGGTTGTATTCTTGAAGTTCATTGCGAGTGTCACACCTGGGATTGAACACGATTTTACAATGGGTGTTTAAGCTTCTCTCCCTTTCTCCTGGTCGGGTTCTGTGATTTCAGCCCGGAGCTTAATATGCTTTTTTGGTGGCCAGATTGTGTGAATTGAATGATGATTGCGGTATGGCTTGGGCATATATCTCCGAATCGCAAAGCATTGGTACTCTGGGTGTAAATCAGCTGCTAGACGCTATGTTGTCGCTTGCTGATACCAAGCAGTTATGTAGTTAACCCAACCAATCCATTATAGAAGGATGCCTCCCAATAATTTTCTAATAGCGCAGACTAATGTGCAGCTTGAAACATAAACCTAGGTCGGCTATATGAAACTAGGGCAAAAGAACTTAAGGGGAACAATAATAATAATATAAAACCACAAGAATAAAACATACAATAGATGTGAGTATATATTCAAAAATCGCCAAATTTTGTTTTAGGTAACTTTTCAGGACGAATCTCCGCCAAATCGGAAGATAGTAGATGGAAAGATTTCCAAGTTAGATAAAAAAATGTGGCTATCTGGCCCAGCAGATGCGAAAAGCTAGGACTCGAGCTGCGTTGATCCAAACGCAGTCCCAAGATTAGTGCTCTGTTTAAACCGGATTTCTGGCTCAGCTTCTGGAGGTTCTCCGGATCCCTCCCCTTCATCGTCTTCATCAGATGAGAGTGACGGCCGTGATAATGCTCTGTGTGCTTCTCTTAAAAGCTTCTCATCTAGCTCCTCAAGAAATTCCGTGTCCTGGTTAAGGTCATTCTGCAGGCTCAACGGACCTTGAAGAGCGGGATCTTCGTCCAGCTCTTTGTGGTAGGCAGCGGTATCGAGGCTAGCGACAGGGAATAGTGATGGTAGCGGTGCGCGCGGAGATTCGGGAGGTATTGATTCAGCTATTGAAAATGGAAAACCTGGCTCCAGCGGTTGGTCTAGTGGGGCTAGAGGAGTGGCATCCATATCACTATGTATCCCACCAAGCGGTGATGCTAGACAAGCTTGCTCTGATGGTAGGTGCGGTTTGAGCTCTGTGCCAACCGGCTGGCAAAGAGGAATGGGAGCACTTGGGATGGTGGGAGACACCTTGGCGGCAATATCAGGAGCTATTGCGGTGGACTTTAGCGTTATCCCATCCAGTGAACTGTCCACAAGCTCAACCGGGACACCAACGGCTCCCGAGCGATCGTGGGGACGAGATTTCGGGGATAGCGCCTCGTCCAAAGATGGAGAAAACCCAGGGTTGCCTAATTCGGATCTGGCATGCGGAATGTCCTCTGGAAATACCCGTGAAGGCTTAACAGTTGGGCTAGATCCCTCCCAAACGTGGTGTTGCTCTCCCACATCAGTTCCCACGGGTATCTCAGTTCTCCCTCCTGGGACAGCTGGAACAGTCCCGTTATCCTTCCTTTCCAGCTCTGCTATTCGCTGCTGCATGATAGATCGCTCTTTTTCCCACAGCTTGCGCTCTTCAGAAAATGCGGCTCTTTCGAATTCGAAACTGATTCGCTGCCGCTCGAGCGCGAAACGGGCTTGTTCAATGTAGCCCGCTAAGTCGGTAACGGTTCTAGTTCTATGAGGGTAGGATTTAGGAGCAGGAGGTTCGGATTTCGCCCTGGGAAGGCTCATATGGAAATGATGTGGGGAAAAAGGCCCTTCCCCCCAAGGCAAGGTGTATATATATAAAGCGGAGAGGTTAACGGCTCGGGTTCATCTTGCTTTTGGCCGGATGTTGGATCCTAGATTTTCCGGGCCAGGTTAGTGACGAAAACGAGGCGGCTCTGTTTGAACGGAAGATGAATCAGCGCAAGCGAGCTCCAGTCGATCCCAATGACAGCTTGCGCAACTCATCTCTATTAACAGATGCCATGGCGTGGTCGAGTGCTGTGGCCTGGATTGTGGAAGTGGAATTGGGATTTTGGCGCTGAAGATGTCATTGCTCCCCACCAGCCAAGCCAAGTCGGGAATGGCGTGTAATTTATGGTTTTGTGTGACTAGTGTAACAAAATATCCGCTATGCTTAATATGGCTTAGTGGCAGATCAGCCATGTTCCTGCATCTCACAGCGAGCTTGACCTCAAATCGTCAACAGCATCACTCTTGAGCTTTGCTTTAAAGATGCAGCATAGAGGCTCGAGATGCCCGTTCGCCAATGCCTCACACGGCGGCTGATGCTATGGCAGCTTTGATAGCCAGTCTCTGATTCTACCTGGATTGGCTTCCCACCCAACCTAGTTCTTCTGCTGACGACCAAGGTTCACAAGCAGGAAGTTTGATGTCGACAAGCTGCTGTCTCTCACAGCCTCGACGTCACCTGACAAAGCTTCTATGGGAGGCTTCAGAGCTTCCCGTATTGCCTCACTGGAGGCAATCGGCACCTGCTCTGACGATTGTGATTCGGGGCCATATTCGGTCACATCTGGCAAAGTGCATTTCGCAGTCAAGCGATGCAAGTCTCCAGGCGTGATTATCAGGACCCTGGGATAATGTGACTCGCGTCGATGGCCGGACTTCCTTGTACTGCCTCTGTTTGCTCCCCCCTAACTAGGTACGAGCTGCTTTCGCTGGAAATTGCGATTCGAGTGTGTGCATCTGTTTCAGTGTTGGCTTCCCTTCTTATTATTGCACATTATATGTGCAGCGCCCGCTTTCATACTCCACTTAATCGGCTCATTTTCTATGCGACTTGGGGTAACATTCTCGCGCATGCTGCTGAGATGATAGCAGAGTCAGGATACCGAAATGGGACTAACAACTCACTTTGCCGATTCCAGGCATTTTTCATCCAATGGTGTGCCATAATCTCAATTGGCCTTTCCCCTTACTACCAATTCAGCTAACCAAAACGAACCAGGTTCACGTCGTCAGATGCTTTCTGGAACTTATGTATCGCGTGCAATGTTTATTTAATCATATTCCGCCGCTATAGCCTGCCGGATCTGAAAAAGTTGGAATGGAAATACTTTCTTTTCTCATATGGGCTACAGCTCCCCCCTTCGATTGTATTCTTCTTTATCAAAACCAAATCCAGGGGAAGGGTCTACGGCGATGCAGTTGTATGTTGACATCCCAACATCGGTTTGTACTTGCGCTAATATAATTTGTTTCACCTAGTTTTGGTGTTGGATCAGCCGTCCATGGGGCGTACTTCGCCTTACTGTCTATTACATTCCCATATGGCTAGCGGTCATACTTACCATGGCGATTTATATCGCGGCCGGCGTAAAGATATTCGCGCACGAAAAAGGAGTGCAAAGTCTTACTGCCCAGGAACAGCTCATGCTGGATGGCCAAACACGCCAGCCATCGCAGGAGCAAGAGAGTGGGAGCCAACAACCTAGCGAAAGCCGGTCGTCATGCATAGTACCTCCAAATGATTCAATGACTGGAGAACAGCGGGCGGTTGAAACTCGGCCTTCCTCTCAAGCTTCGTCAACGCCCGAGAACCAAAGGTTACGTGAAAGCTCAATGGCTACGACGGTGTCTTCGGAGAGAGTTTTCGGACCACAAAATCAGAACCGACCGAGACATGAACACGAATTGATCTCACAGAACAATTGTACACCTGATCAAATACTTGCCCAGCGATATTCGAACTTTGCCGACACTGAGCTCGCAGCCCACGGCAGCCTTGCGCAGAACCGTCTTCAAAACCTTGGTTCCCTAGAGTCTGATATAGCCAGTATAGGACGTCTGGCGAATCGTAATCAAGCCGCTGATTTTGAAAGGCGACTGGACGCCCAACTAGAAGGTTTAGAGAAAGGTCCTGTACGTCGAAGAGGTTCAGTCGAGATGCGAAAGGTGGCTAGAGGCTATACCCGATTTGCAAGCATTTATTTTGTTTCGTTAATACTCACTTGGGTAAACACTACCAATACTTTCCAGGATATTATCCTCTTTGTTTTATCCGCGGTCATTCGCTGATGTTTTGACTCCAGATACCCGCGTCAACAAATCGGATATACATATTGATACACCCACACAACCCTCAGTATGGACTGCTGCTTGCGTCAGCTATACTTTTACCTCTGCAGGGTTTCTGGAATGGTGTTATCTTCTTCTCTACTTCGTGGGATGCTGTTCGAGAGTCCTACGGAACCCTGAAATCACCTCGAGACTTGTCTGCACCATTATTTTGGCGACAACTTTCCACGTTCTTCGTAACAAGCCTATGGGAGCGAAGACGAATTCGATTCAAGCTTCCCTGGAAATAGTCATGGCTGGGTATCACCGAGACTTTCCTTAGGTTTGTCATCGAGCAGTCAAGGACTTGCAAAGCCATTCCTGTCCAGCTCGCGGAATTACTCAGATCATGTTTTCTCGCGACACAATTGCCTCCAAGTGACACTCAATTATATCCTTACAATTCTAAGTTTTCGACCTCGCCTAGTCCTCTCTGGCTAAATTTGGATGAGAGGGATAAGAGCCTAAAACTTCTTGTCGACGATGGCCTCAATTCAATATTTCATTGCCCTGGATGTTTCAGAACATACTATGCAAGAATGTGTGAGATATCCTATTAAAATTGTGTACATAAGGGCAAAGCTGAATAAACTCGTGGCATACCCAGTTCTCCAACACTATTCTCACTTATAATTTCTCTTTTTCTGGTTGATAGGGGCTATAAAATGGTTAGTATCATTCAACACTTTATCTGCATCTTGGTAATATTCCATTTTCCAACAGCTTGCAACAACATGACCTGGTATTGGGCTCCCCATTAAGATGAATTTTCACACTTTACAATATTTTCGATTTCCTCATCTGTTCTATCTTCATACTATTAATATTGAGTGATTTCAATGGAGATATCATGTGGAGCGGTGTTCTTGCTATAACTATAGGTTATTACAATGAAGGTAGCAGACTAATACAGAACACCATGCGTATTATATCTATCAAGGCCTTTATTTGATTAATGTATCCTCTTTGCAATCATATGCTCTAATCATACAAGTACCGCCACTCACGCAGCACGCGTTGATATGTTTTAATTTCCAGACTTTGGCGCAGCATCGAAAATGAATTAGTCTATACATTCCTTCTATAGACCCCGAAACCCCATGCTGCTCGGAGCATTGCCAGGCCCCATGCCATCCCCAGGCTATCCCACACAACGTTCAACTTGCTGCCTTTTACTTCTCTCCACCCTACCGGTACCTCCGCAACGGGGATGTTGGAAAACTCCGCCAGCATGAGCATTTCCACATCGAAGATCCAGCCCTCAGAGTGCATGTGGGGTATTATGTAGGGCAAGCTGGCCCGGGAGAAGAGCTTAAAGCCGCACTGAGTGTCTTTTATTCGGGCTGTGCGCGGAGGAGTGAGAAGGCGAATTGTAATATGGAAGGCATGCATTAAGAAGTTGCGAAGTTTGGAGCGCTAAAGGCAATGGGTAGTTAGATGAGATCTTCTTCACTGGGGAGATGAGAGGGCGGGTAGGACACTTCCATACCTTGACAACAGCTTCGCTCCCTACTAAATGCGCTCTAGACCCCACAGCGACACCTCGCAGCTCCGAATCTTCAGCGTCTTGACAAGCCTGAACTAGCTTCCCGAGATCTTCGAAATTACTGGCGCCATCAGCATCGGCAAAGACAACATATTTTCCTCTAACATGTCTCATTCCATGCGTGACTGCGCCACCCTTTCCTCGATTCTGTGTCAACTTCACAACTCGGATTGTCCCAGGTGGGATGTGTACACCTTTTCCCGATTTTGGAGTCCATGGTCCCGCATGGCCCTTTGGGTGAAGTGATAGTTGGTGGTCCCTTGCAAAAGATAGAGCGGTTTCAATAGTCCTATCAGTCGATCCATCGGAGACTATTATCACCTCCCAGCCTTTCAAAGGCGTGTGGGAGTCCGATGGGTTCGATTTCCGATTGTGTACGTTATTGGCTCCGTCCTGCTTCGGCTTTTGTTTGTTGACGCTGTTTGATTTTTGGGGTGTCAAGGTTCCATATGCGCGCTCCAGATAGTTCACTGCTTCTTCCAGCATTCCTGGTAAACGCTCCTCCTCATTGTATGCGGGTACCACCACAGACATGAACAATTCAGCGTCTTCAAGTGTATTACGTCTGGGTCCAGGTTGGAGCCGGTCATACCAGCATGGTAGTGTAGCGGATGGGGTGACAGCACCATCTTCTGATATAGTCTGGTAGGTCTTTTCTTCAGGAAACGGAAGTCTCGGGACAGGTGCGAGGAGGAAGATGAACGTGTATCCCTATTAAATGCAAGTCAATATTTTACAAGAGCAAAGCCAACGAAGAGCGAGGGCACGCACAAGAAGGACAAGCCCCGCAAAAGTCGACACAAGGAAGCCTATCAAGTACGGAACCGGAATCTCCTTGACGAGCTGTGCGCAATGGAGACACCCGTTCCAAGTGCCGAACGCGTCCATGTCTACCGCCCGTTCCCGCACTTGTTCTGGTCAATTGACCAGAGCTCAAGCTGGGAAATCAATCGACCAGCGTGACATTCACCACCGGGACACCGTTAGGAATCATCAACGAAACTGTAGACAGAATAAACCCCTAGAAATGGTGCGGCTCTCAGTGGGAAGTTCGTGGTGGGTGCCAGAGTGTCCTCTCACCAGGATTTAAGTTCCACACTAAGATCGAAGCTCTTTCTAATAATAGCTAACAGAGTATATAATGGTTACGGAGTAATCTTTGAAGAAATAGGCTCGCCCGGATACTCATAGTGAAAACAAGAGAATAAAATAAATGTGGTAAGTGACCGATGCTGGTTATAGTGGGTGAATCCCTTAGTGTGTGCTCCAGAAATCGCATATTTGCAGTTAACACTGCCTTAGTTATATCCTAACCTCCTCTCTCTTCCTCAACAGATGTGCAGGCCTGGGGGCAGATGGTAAAGGGAGGCAGTCGGCGCTCTATTTTGGACACATGCGTAATACGTACGTGTATACGGAGTGCGCATTGTGCATGGCATAGTCCCTCGAAGAGTGGAGAGGCTCTAATTAGGCTTATAATTAGCGGGTTGTGTCGCGCAGCATCAATATCAGTGATAGTAAAGTAGCCCAACCCACTCGCAATTAATGAGGGCTTTGGGCCTGCAGATACTGCTCGCATACTTTGTAACCAACCAGCATCAAAAAACAGCATTGAAATATGGATTTTCAAAGCCGCCCCCGTCGGCCTCTTTTCATCATCTTACACAAGAACGGACACGATGAACCAGAAACCACCAAAGGGTGATTCAAGAGCTCTATCTCCTCCTTCAAGTTATAGGTCTTCATATAATCCGCCCTTGGGTTGCGATATCTTGCGCTGAGGCTGAACTCTGACCCAAAGAAGTCTATCAACTGGCGCAGGGAATCTATCAAAACAGACGCATAAGTTTTGCAACGCATCAGACCTTGGGGTCCGCCTTGATGCGAAAATGCAGTCCGTTAACTATTCTTTGTGCGCGGGCTTCGATTACAGGAGCAACAGTCAGATAGGACCAACCGTGACACCCAAAGACCATACATTCAAGACATGAAAACAGCCTCTACCCCACCCCTGGAACTCGCCATAATTTGTAATCGTCTGTGGTAGCTATCGAAATTAGTCATGAGTCTCCACTGTATAATACCAGTCTAAGTTAGCAATCAAAATATGGTCTACTTGCCATTCTCAAGCGTGAGGCTTGATTGGGCAAACACGCGCCTTGAAGAGGGTTGACCATTTGGCAAAGCCTTTTCTATGCGTCCATGGAGAACCTTGTGCTCCGTAAGGTCACGGTTAACGAAATAGCCTCAGGGCGGCAAGGCTGACTCAGCAGATTGTCCCTACAATTCAGGTCGCCTTGGCACGCATTCCGGCAACTCTTCTTCCAATCGGCTTCGTCCGTTGGCGTTTCGGCCCGCTAGCGCCAGCATAGCCGATGAGCCCTCGACTTTAGACCCCATCTTGATCGATATGTTTGTGGATGTTTTCCTAAGGCCGCATAGATTATAGCCTTGTGGAGTATTGGCTCTGCATGCTCTTAGCTTTCACTCAGAGGTTCCTTCCTGACAACCGCCTCGTTCAAAAGCCAGACTTGCGCAAACACACAATGCCAAATGTAGCCGGTTTTTGTTATGTTTATGTACGGAGTAGGATTGTTTCAAAAACGATAGGTAATCTCTCATTAGCAAGGGTGGCTTAGCTGCCTACACGGTTCAGATTAGTAGCAGATATCGCAAGCCTGACTAGCCCATATCTTACCTGCTCCAAGTTGCTCTCGGAGTTATTACTGCCTCGTTCAATGTCCTCATCAAGCGCTCCTTTAAATACCGATGAGCGATAAAATGGCCCCACGGCATAGACCATATCTGCCAACTGAGGTGTTTGGTAAAGAAAAACATGGTATATTGAGGGCTGGAATTAATGAAACTCATAGGTTGTTGTTATGTGGATTATGTAATGGGCTGTGGCTGGGCGCCCCAGCCACTTATTTACATTGTTAATGTTCAAGCATTGGTGCCCTGGTGACAACAACTGGACTCCAAGCCTGCAGGGCTCCCCATCCATTAACCAAACACTCGCTCTGTTTCAAGCTTGAGAGGGGAGATGCTCCATGCTTTGCAGCCACGGAGTACTTGAAATAATTAATGCCCATGCTTTTTCTGTGACAAGTTCATTTGTAATAATCGACGATCAATTGAGGTTTCTTGTCTTTCTTTCAAGCTTGTCTGCTGCCAAATTCAATCAAATTCCCAACACCACACAATCTAGCTCTTGATCGAGCCCGCCAATCCCTTCCGCAGTTTAGATTTTCCTCGGCTGATTGATGCGGTGGTTGCTGGCAGCATCCAATTAATTTGAGGATTTAGATGGCTACGTGGACGGAAGGGGTTGGCACTGGGGCTGCAAAAGGCTCCACGAGCTCAACGTCTACAGAACCGCCACGACCTTGCCTTAGCGGCCCAATGTCCGGATTCCAGTCATCAATATTCTCAGAAGTTAGCCCTCGTCGCTTGTCACACCGAAACGACACTCCTTTTCCAGAACCCCCGCTAGAGATCCCCGATAAACCTTTCGATGAACACGGTACAGGCCCAACATCACCGACAAGAATAACTCCAGGAAGTCTCCTACACCTTAAACCTCGAGAACATACTCCCTCGCACCGGCCGACGCATCGACGAGCTAGAACGGAGCTATTCCTGTCGAAAAGCGACCCCTTTATTTCGCCTGGTGCCCTAAAGGATGTCGAACTCCATACAAATGAGAAGGCTCCCACGCTGAAAACGGAACAAGGAAGCAAACTGTTTGCTGGGCTTTTCCAGGGGGAATCGGCGCCAATTAGATTTGGAATACTTCCCTCACCGACCAAAGAAAAAGACCCGATATCGGGCGCATCTACGCCAAATCAAAGTCGCCCTTCGTCCCCGACTAAGAAGATGGCAGTTCCATCCTCGTTAAAGAACATCGCTTACTCGAATCCGTTTTCCTTTTTCGGTGTGAAACAGCGGAAGGAATCTTCCAATATGCCGGAACCTGCCGAGGATGAATACTTGAACCTAGATATCGATTCTTTCCTCTTTCGTCCCGAGATGTCGGGCATCTCGCCCGAACAAGATTTTGTCAACTTTCAACGCAATGCTGAACAATTGGTGCGCCAATTGCGAGATGCCTACAAGCAACGTACATTCGCTCTGCACCAAGCACTTGCCGAGAAAGTAGAGCAAAAGGAGGAACTCGAGGAGACCCATTCAAGGCTTCAAATGATAAAATCTCAACTGAATGGGATGGCGGCTAAGGCTCTCAAGCAAGACGAGGAAATGAAGGCGCTCGCTGAGGAACTAAGATTGGAACGCCAGAAACGACAGCAGGAAAGAGAGGCGCGACAAGCCAGTATTATGCTTGAGAAGAGGTCCGACGAACTTGCTGATGTGGATGGGGCCCCAACAAACACCACCAGAAGGCACACTAAGAAATCAAGTGGAGCGTCCATAAGCTGCGATTCTGGATTTGAGTCTGCAGATGAAAGCGTTTCGGGAAGCATATTTTCCAAAGGAACGGATGACACGGCCCCGACACGACCTCCTTCTGTGATCTCTACAACCTTTGACGTGCCGCGGACTCCGCTGATTTCCACATACCAGCCGTCGCCTGCGAGACCTCAGTCGAATCCCCCAATTCGCCCTTCGGCCTATGATCGGGTTCTTAAAGGAATCTCTGCCGCTGGTTCCTCGCTGGGTAATTTAACTGCCTCTAAATGCCCTAACTGCCAAGGAGCTAGACTTTCTGACCCAGGGCATGTTGCTACTATCTTACAAGAGGAGAATCGTGCATTGAAATCACGGATCACGGAGCTCGAGACTGCAGTAGAAGAATGTATTACCCTTGTTGGAGGATAATCAATTGTGCGATAAGTTTATTGTTATTATGACTGAGAAGATTCCACGCCTGGCCCATTGATTTTGGATAGGTGTTGGATATTATGACTAGTATCTATGGGTTACCATTTTTGGACGATGTTATGATTTGGCTGTTAGAATGGAGTTTGGTTTAATTAGAGTGATGATTGCTTGTTGCATCTCTTTTTCCAATAAAGAATTTCTTTCTCGCATGCGAATGCAAACCAGTCCTTTAGATATCATAGTATTAATGTCAATGTTTAGCTGTCTGACAGAAAGGTATCTCAAATTTGACGCGCCTTGTCGCGCTCAGGAAATATTAGACAAATCATTTCACTGATTTACCCTTAAGACTGTATTATATTGAAGGAAAAAACCCACCTGTTGAACAGCATGAATCAATCATTTCCACCCACACCAAACTCCTTTTGTACATCAACATATCTCACGGCTCTCCGTTCAGCAATCAGCCCCAGCAAGCCTTGCCCAATGTCCTTGATTTCATTGTATTCGTGGAGCAGGCGAATGTGGCGCTTCACAATAGTTGCCGGATCTGGCGGTGAGCTAGTTTTGGGATAGGTTGAGCTGCGAATGCCATTAGGAACACAGCCCTCCCAGTAGAAGTATAGGCAAAAGTGGTGGAATCCTATGTTTCTCGAAAACCGGGGAGGGGGTATTTACTTGTATTTTTCCTGGGTTTCCGAGAGAGCAGCCTCTGTCTGAGCTATTTGGGATTGAAGTTTGGCAATGCTTGCTTCAAGCGATCTCTGGGAATGGTTCGGGATGTTAGACTGCTTTTAGCCATCCCAATGAACGATTCGATGGTGATGGACGGTGGCCAGGGAGTGCTGATGCACTAACAATCTTCTTTTCCTGCTGTGGAGTAAGTTCAGGGACTGCAGTCGAAGTGCCTGAAGGCGTTGAGGCGGTGGCAGCGGAATTTGCTTCGTCTAGCTCAGGGGCAGACCCTGATATCGAAGGTAGACAGACATCTGCAGATTTCAAGTCCGCTTTCTGCTCTGAAGCCATTATAAGAAGTTTGTATTCAATTGAGCAAGTCAGCCAAGAGTGAAGATCCTTCTGGTCATTTGTTTATTCTAGTTAAGAGATATAAGGCTGTGGATTCTCTCGTCTTAACTGGCGATAAGTGAGGTGCAGTTTTGCTGCATGTCGTCAGTGGTGAAAGCTTAATCGGGAGGATGCGATCCCTATTCCTTGGCATTTGGCTTACCTAATGCTTGATCTGTTGCTTTCGTCGGAACATTCTCTCACTTTCATCACGGTCTCTCCGCCTGTTGATACGATCTCCTAGCTTATGAGCATGTTATGCAGTTCCAGATAGATCTGTTGCTGGCTGAGGGAGCCTGGCACCTTTAGATCTCACTTTGACTGCTTTCCAAATGGTTTTCCTCTTTCCTAGGCGCAATTGAGACCCTCGCTCTTCTTCTTTTTCTGAAATTCGCTACTCCATACTTGATCGTCTTTGAACTGACTGGAATCGGATTGTCCGGACCATATTACACCGTTACTACAGCGTCTGTAGATAAAGAAAATGGGGAAGTTCGGTGCTTTGGCTGCACTTCTTGCGCTGTCATTGACCGTAGTTGTCCATGGCCATGAGCATCATGACGACCTGCCTGAAGGACAGTTTGTCTCTGTTGAACCACTTGTAAGTCAAAGTCGACATTGCTACGATTCTATTTAGACATATTTTCTCATATATTTCAAAATCTAGGACTCGATTCTATGGATTCATATACTTTTGATGACAGTGGCCTTCGGGTTTATTTTTCCCACTGGGATGGTTCTCGGCGTGAGTGAGACCGAATCTCTACGAAGAATCTAGGAGTTTGCTTATATTTAACGTGTATAATCTTAGATCGTTCGCTCCCGTTGGCACGTCCCCGTTCAAATTCTCGGCACCGTCGTTGCCTTCCTAGCCTACTTCCTCGGACATATGCACAAAGGTCGTCGGTTCGCTCCGAATATTCACGCCGCGTTTGCAAACTCTTTGATGCTTATGCTCATAATCCAACTCGTTTTGGGTACATATTTGAAATTACACTTATCTAAGGGGATTCATAGCAAAATTCGGAAATATGTCGTTACTTTGCACGGAGTTATGGGCAAAATGATGCCGCTCGTCAGCTGGATTCAAATGATATTCGGCGGTATCACTGCATTGGGCTTCTGTCATGAGGACCATCTTGGACAATGTCTTGCTCATTTCATCATGGGAAGTGCATTCATCGCCTACGGTATTGTACTTACGATTCTTCTCCTGGTTGGGCAGGTCTGGCTTCGCAGGACGGGTCGCAGCCAAGAATTTTTCGATTCGCTCATTATCGCGCTTTGGGGCTGTGTTAATACCTTTACGGAGCATCGCTGGGGCCAACCGTGGAGACATAATGACATGCAACATACGTCTATGGGAATAATTTGGTGGTGTGCTGGCCTGTTGGGTCTCTGGCTGAGCAGAAGACGGAACGGAAGACCAAGACGAAATATTTTCCCAGGAATCGTCATACTTCTTACTGGGTATGCGATGTCCTCTCATCCCCAGCACTTGCCCATTAGCGCGATGGTCCATAGTATCTTTGGATACACTTTGATGGCCGCTGGCGCAGTACGAATTGTGGAGATCTGCTTTGTATTGAAGGATCGAAGTGCTCTCAGTTATGACGGAACTGAAGCGAGCAGCTTCCAATACCTTACTCCATTTGTAAGTTTGTATCGAACTCTGACATGATCAACCCAGGACTCACAACCCTTTAGTTACTTTACGCTTCCGGTCTCCTTTTTATGGGGGCAACGGAAGAGCAGATGGAACTCTTATCGGGTGCAGGAATCGATCACGTCTCGTACATTTTAGTACTTTATAGCGTCGCATGCATCATGTTTCTATGTAAGAATTCTTCACTCCTTGTTTTACCCTTGGCATACTAATGAGCTTTGCAGTCGTCAACATCCTTCTTCACATCTATGGTGTTCATGCGTTCCCCGAAACTGCAAAAGACAATAGAAGTGCTAGAATGGCGGCGGGAAGACCACTCCAACGACCTCCTCATTATCGTGCTTCAACCTCCTTTGCTTTGGATCGATTTCAACTTGAGTCCCAACAAGTCAATGGACACGCTAGGGGGCCTTCTCAGGCAGAGCAAATTAGGGATGCACAGGAGTTCGAGCTTGAGGGGTTAATTGGAGCTATTGATAGGGATCGTGACGGGGAAGACAGCCCTACCACCCAAGGCCCTCCTGTCCCCCCCAAACCAGAGGTTTAAGCAACTAAATAGGAGATGTCAAGGGAATTCTCAAGGACTTTTGAGGACCGGGAACTGGCATAGGATACTAGCATCGGCAGGCTTTCTTGATCGGCTTAATCCTGCACTTTAATGATTCTTTTTTTTCTCATGTACATGCTAATTATAGCCTTGCAAAATGCTTGTTGTTCATTAATACTCTCCATTATTTCCTTCTTTGCATATATTGCCTGTTAGGGCATAAATCAATGTGGCTCTCTTGCTATTTCAGATGGCCAACAAGGAGACTAAGGCACGCCGTACGCCAGATTGAAGTCACGCACATAGTTGAAGGCCCCTTAGGGAGCTCTCAATGCGCTTCATGCCCGTGCTCTGCAAGCCTCCTTAGTCCTTGACGGAACGGAGCGATCCGACCTCAAGGTACCCGCAATTCGAGCTGATTGCCGATTGGCACTGGGCAGCAGCATGATGACGTCATCAGTCAACCCCATCGAAAACCTGAGGTCCATCTCAACTTCATTCCTAACAGTGGAGGCCATGATATTGATGGGCATTTTAAGTATGGGACTTAGAGGGCCAGGTCGTCATCGTTCGAGCATTGAACAATCCTTATAATGACTGAATCACTTGTGAGGGGATCTCGCTTCAAGGAATGCCCACCATTTTGCGAGGACGCCCATCAAATTGGATACAGTATTGAGACTGCTGGAGAGCACGTATATTGGTACTGGGTGTAGGGGAAATATTCAAGAAGTGGATTCAGCATTCAAAATCCTATTGAGAGGTAACGATGAATTGGCTACCTAAACCGCTGCTGAGTTTATGACTAGATTCCAAAAACCGCTGGGACCCGTGAATTATCGTGATCAGTAAAGTAGTGATGCTTCATGGACTGAAAATTGAAGACAATACTTTGCTCCAAGTGATTGGATTGTATTTCTATACAAGCTCTATGTTATAAGGGTATTCAATCAACTGCCCAATACTTCAACTCGCCCCCTTGAAATTCCGTAACATATTCATCGATTAGACATTAGTGTAATAGGGGTATCAAGTCGATATCGCTGAAAATATAACTTTTTCGATATAAATTAGATCGTTCAATTAAGCCAAAGTTCCCTGCGAGAAACTCTAATGTTAGTGAATTTTCAACAGGGCGATTTCACGCTGTGAAGATATTTGCTTACCATCATAAAAAGTTCTTCCGCTGCATGAGATATATTGATCTTCCTTATCGCTGAAGCATCGAGAAGTACACAGCCCGACTTTCGTTGATGGAAGCTTTCTTTGCTGCCTTGTTCTGCTTCTTCTTTTGGGACGATGATACCGCAGGAATGGGGTTCGAGGCACTGGGCCTTCTGCTGGTGTTGGCAGAGGATGGTGCTGGCTCTGTGAGGAGAGCTTCAGGCACAAGGTAAGAGTGGAAGGTAGCGAAGTCGGTAGCGTTGGCGGCCATGTTGTAAGAGTTTGGTAACTGGTTGCGTTTTGGAGGCTTGGGGCTAGGCGACTGTTAGACCAAAACCGAAGCACCTTTTTTCAAGCGGCAGGAACTGACCAGAATAGTTGGCTTGAAGAGAAGGGATTTGTTTTGAAGCTGTGATCGTTGTCTTGTTTAGATTGTTTTGCTTTGTTGTTGAATCCGCACAGAAGGTAGGACTGAGGGT
>NW_003052499.1:4132387-4220453 GCF_000003515.1 Uncinocarpus reesii 1704 | reverse complement strand
CCCAGTCAGACTTCCCCGTCCGAATAAAAAATGGCGACTCCGAAACAAAGCGGCAGGCATCCGGAATAGGCCCTGTGCGCATCGGATTGACATCCTAGATTTCTCATGGCAGGGGGTGGTGCGGATCACGTCCCAGGCACCGCCAGCATCGGCCCTTGTAGATCAGCAGAGAAAATTCTTTAAGGCTGTGATTCTGGAG
This sequence comes from Uncinocarpus reesii 1704, assembly GCF_000003515.1. Classification (NCBI taxonomy): domain Eukaryota; kingdom Fungi; phylum Ascomycota; class Eurotiomycetes; order Onygenales; family Onygenaceae; genus Uncinocarpus; species Uncinocarpus reesii. The sequence goes on along the minus strand of NW_003052499.1, from coordinate 4,220,254 downwards.
CAGGAGAGCTTGAGAAAAAAAAAAAACATGACACCACTCGAGTGGCTGAGAATGGAAGTCATGAGAGTCATATGTCATGTTTCTGAGTGCCGGCAAACTTTCGCATCTATTTTTAACATGACGAGCTTTTCCTCTTGTATCCGATCACCAAGTCTTCTAGATTCAATGCAACTGAAATTTGTCTCGGAGGCAAAACTTCTAGACTTCCTCAAATCATCCGAGCTCCTGCATTGAATCAGCCACTACCGTCCCACAACCAAACCACACTTGAGTCTGTTATGAGAGATCCGCCTTCTAGATTCCGTATTCCACCAATGATATCCGTGCAAACAATTTCCTGCAGTTTCACGATCCACTATTGTTAACAGGGTGCAGAGAATAGATTGGAGAAATATTCCGCTCGCCGTCGAACAGGAGAAAATTCTGCAGCGGCTGTTCACGGGCACTCAGCACGTTGATTGCATCCTGGGCTAGATGCCCACCCAGAAAGGCAACCACTGGATTGATTTCGCTGCCCACGTTTTGGAGGAAACTGCGCAGAAACTCCGCGGTGAGGGTTGAAGGATCGAGTTTAAGCTGGAGATGATGTTCGTTGGATAGGATAGTGAATCTCTCTAGATCTTCTCGTGAGAACGAAGGATAGGCACCGCCATTTTGCCGTTGAAAATCCCATAGAGCTCGCAGGCAAGTGAGAAGAGGGGTGACCTGCTTGCGTTTCCGGGGGACCTTTGTGAACTCTTCCGGCAAGGGTGAACTATTTGCCTCAATAAGAGGGGTGTATGTCTCTCGCTTGGTTACCATCTCAATAAGCTTTTCGTTTTCCACCTTCGTGGCTATATGCAGAATCGTACGGGTCATAGTCTCGTGAGTACGTGAAGGGACGTTGGACTTTTCGCGTTCGATTACAAAATCATGCTCTATTAAGTCCGCGAAGATGAAGCCGTAAAAGCCATGTACGCCCGCCATATATGAAGGCCGGTTCGCCTTTCGACATGCTTCATTAATTCTGGAGAAAGTCTCAAAATCAAGATCTGTGGCAATTGTAATTTCGAAGGCAGCAAAGAATTCAGGAGGCTTTGTCTTTGCATCTGAAGTATCAACATGAAGCTGCACTCGCGGGTTCATTTGTTTTATTTGAGGGGCCGCCGCTTCTGCACGCTAGAGCGAGAATCAGTCATAAACTCGGGGTATTCGGCTAGGATGTGTAACGCACTTTTTGCCCAACATTATCTTCGGAAATGAAGAACTGTGCACCAAGATCTTCTTCGCGAACAGTCGCATCGTCAAGGATTGTTAGGGATCCCACTCCCGCCAAGACAAGGTTTTTGGCGATTTCATTTCCAATTCCTTTCAGCGTGACAAGCAATATATTTGCTGTTCGTATTCTTTGCAAAAGAATGTGTTAGAATCTGGACACCCATGTTCTAAACGTTGGGAATGATCTGTACTTTTCCTGGGCTTTCACGCCCCAGAGCCGTATCTGGCGGTCATAAAGGGCGATCTCATCTAGTTCCGGCTGTTAGAAAGCGGTTAAAATGTAGGATCAAGGAAGAGACTCACCGGCCGTGATGGAATGGGCACCGTCGGCTTGCGCCATCACATATAAGGAACCGTCTACGACGTAAAGTAGACGATCTAGATCACAAGCTCAAGCTCTCAGCCACTATCCCCTGTCACTCATGAGGCAAAATCTAGTAAGGTCAATCATCCAAGGAAAGGCGAGGAAGGTTCCGAAGTGACTGGGTGGCCTGCGATTGATGTCTTTGTGAAGCATTTGAACATGGAACGTTTGATATGATTGTCTTGGAGTGTATTATGTTGCCAAGACTGATTATATAAACAACTAATGCTTGGCAAGAAACAAAGAACGCCAAGGATCATGTGACAGCTGTGGCTGGTGTTGGTGATCAGCCTTATGGATTATATAATACATCATTGACTAACCTGTTTGAGGCTAGGCGAGAACAACTGATTACATCAGCACGCTCCCCCATCTTGACATCTCACCACATCCCATCGCCAGTTTGGTCTTCCACAACATCATGCATTGTTTCCTTTGCTTTCTCCCCCAATAATTTTCTTCTTTTTTCGATTACGCTAGCCATTCATACCTGCAGCTGGGAAAGGAGATCAAGGCCGCTTTTTCCCTTGAACCAGTCTTCCCCGCAGCCTGTTGCACATCCCCTCCTGAGGTCGAGGCTGCCACACCATAGTACGAAATTCAGAACTCCTACTCTGCCTATTGCCTGAACACCACTTCATATCTGATCTTAAAAAGAGCGAACCTCACCCACCCTGTCAGAGATGGTGAGCTTCTGCATTCCCCAACCCAGCAATTGGCACTAATTCCAAATGATGGCCTCTTTATTCGTAGAACTAATATTACTCATTTTCCCATTGTATAGCCCGACGGCTCTGATTCTCCTCCAGCATCAAGTACTCAACCCCTAAGCTCCCACGTATCTCAATCAAACGAGGCTCGCTTGACATTAGCCACTCAATTACGGCATCTTCGAGAGCTTATTTCGGAGCTTCATGACGATGATGTGACGCTGAGAGATCGCGCTTGGGACGCCATCAATCGTGAAATAGACGATATTTACCCGAGCACGGCAGCATCTAGATTGCTGGATTATCGCCGTAGTCAGAGATTCGTCGCGGGCCAAACCGAACGGCGGGAGCGTTTGCGACGCACCATTCAACAAACCTCGGATGTTGTTCAAGCTCACCTGTTGAACTCGGGATCAAGGAGGATAAGGATGAATCGAGATGAGGACGTTTCGACGATAACGGGTGCAAGGAGACCGACCGATAATACATCTAACGCCCTGCGCTCAGCAGCAATACGACAGGGAGCTGTGCATTCAACGCCCTCAAATTTACTTAATGATAATAACGAGGTCCCGAGACTTAATCCCCGAGAGCATTCTCCAGACACACCATCAAGCCGTCGACAAAATAAACGGGTTAAACTTGATTCTGATGATAACCGTGAAGGTCCCCGTGGCTTTAGTTATGGGCATTACGGCCAAGTTGTTCCTGGAGCACTAGAAATGCATATCCACACCTGCGATGGTGGCCCATATGGGATGGACGGCCGAAGCTCGTGGCCAGAGAACATTTTACTCAATGACAATTCTCTATACCGCGCGAAGAGCACTAGATGCAATATCGTTCTAAAACATCAAGGTCAAACTCCGTTCTGCCTGAAGAAGCTGGTCATAAAGGCCCCAAAATCTGGATTTGATGGACCGTAAGTGTCACCTTTATGCTTGCATTTGGCGAAGTTGAATCCCTGACGAACTTGGTTGATCTAGGGCAGGTATTCGCGAAGGAATGGTCTTCGTGAGCATGGTCTCCGATGAGGTATTAAGCCGCACAGCTCGGTATCATATGTTCTATAGTTGTCGCCCTTTGCAGCCTCAACCTCTTCGGAATTCTTGGCAGAGTCACTCGCAACGGTATCTAACTGCTCTTCGAGCTTCACTTTCGTCGCCTCAACGCACGGTTCTCGTACACCCAGCACAAGTGTCCTCCTATGAAAATAGCTCCATTATTTCTACAGACCATAACCGAGGTTCCAGACAATCGTCGCCGGATTTTCGCGTTACTTTGGAACAGGATGATAAATCAGATGATGGATCCACGGCCGATCAGCAATCTGAAAATTCAGCGGTTAATGCTGAAGGAGTGTACGAAAACTTTATCGAAGCTCTTTATCCGGCAGATGATGGCACTGATACAAGTGATGGGGAACTGAGCGATATGTCTGATCATCTACTTGGCGAAATTCGGCGCGTAGTGCGACATTCAATGGGCGCCGATCCCAATGACATGGGAATAAGGAGTCGTTTCCTGTCCAGTACCGTCGGGCTTCCAGCGGAGCCATATACCAATGAGCCCGAAGAGACTAGCCAGAATCCAGCCCCGGAAGAGATTCTTTCCCCGCATGCGAGATTCTTTATCAGAAAAGATAAAAGCGCTGTGAGCATCAAATTTGATCCACCTGTGTAAGTTGATTTTGATGCCTCCCTCCGCCAGCCTACTCCGGGGTATCAAGCTCGTGTCTAACAAAAACGTCGCTAGATCTGGGCAGTTCATTCTTGTGAAAATGTGGAATCCGTTTGGAGGTGGGACAGTCGATATCCAAAATATTACAGCGCACGGTTATGCAGGTCATCGTTTTTTCCCTTCCCTTCAATTTAGGTAAATCCAGATGGTCTGGGTTGCTTTCTGCAGGCGATTGGGCTTCGACCCTATCCCTGCTTCCGGGTGTCCTTGATGGTGATATTTATGACGGACTATGATGAACTTTCATGTATGACCTTTTTTTTTTCTCTCCTTCCTTTCTTGATGGTTCGTTGCATTTTCCCTTTATTGTTTTGATAAAGGTGATACATGTATGTCAATGGGCGTCTTTTGTTATTGTTAAGCCCTGCGCTGGATTTTCCGGTTGTGATAGTTTTTAGGAATGACTCTTGGCGGCTACTTTATGATAGAATAGTAGAGTTACCCGAAGATGTATGAACTTCCCATGTTCTCAAAGAAGAGTTGCTCAACCCTAACTGTTAGAGCTGAGGGGAAGAGCAAGTTATTGGGTAGTTATTCATGTCTCTGACTATATCCGCCGATCCGCGCGCCGAAATCACAAACAGAGAACACCATCAAAGTAACCATTTTCACCTTGAAACATAGCATCATTTTACAACTGGTATCGATAGGTGGGATTCAAATCTCCAAGCAATTCATTTTCTTGCTCCTGCTCAGGAGTAAGGTCAATGGGGCCGGTGCCAGCGGCTTTGTCCCGGCTTTTGTTGCGATACAAAAGGAGGCCGAGGTAGACGATGCACGCGGCTGCGGCAAGCGCGAGGAAGGATATACAGATCGTGTGGCCGGGAATGTAGTTTGGCTTATCCTTTTCGAGGAACGAATACGTTGCAACGATACCGCCGACTGGGAAGGAGGGATGACAATTAGTAAAGAAAGAGCGATTCGATGCAGATGTTGAAAATCTACTTACTATTACCGAAGCCGATCTGCCACCCTGTTCCGATGCTGCGGCGCTTATGCCCGCTCAGATTCATCGCGTACCAGCAGATGATAATCGGCATGGCGCTGTAGGCACCCATTGTGATCAGGAAGAGCGCAGCGTACTGCGTGTGTCTGGTTGCCAAGCCGTGGACGTTTCGAACGATGCCGAAGCCGGCCATGGCGAGGCAGATGGGGAACATCGCGAACAGGAAGCGGTGTTTAACACGGTCGGAGAGGTAGGCAATGAGCATGGCGAAAACGAATGCGACAGCCCATGGGGGGATGGAGTAGAGCTGCGTTTTGATTGCTGGGAGAGGGTCAGTGTGGCGGAAGGGCAAAAGCGACTTGTGGAAAACGTACGGCTGTATCCATAAGTCTTGATGATTGTGGGCGCGAAGTAAGCATAGCCGTATGCGGGAACAATCATGCCAAAATACATCAATCCTCCAAGCAAGACCTTGTCTGTGAGACTAGTTAGTGTCTTGCAAATATTGTGCCGTTACGGAAGGAGATAAAAAAGAGAACAAAAACTCACAATCCTTCACCACATCAATCACATCTTTCCAACTTATAGAGACATCCCGACCAGCATCCCCGACATCTTTCGCCAGCTTAGCTTTGATAAACGCCCGTTCCTCTTCGGTCATCCATTTGACATCCTCTGGGAAATCAGGGATTAAGAAGTACCATGCGAATGCAACGACGCAAGTCAGGAGGCCTTCAAGGATGAAAATCCATCGCCAGCCATTGTAACCGGAAAGTCCATCCATTTTGCCAATGGCGCTAGCCAGAAGACCTCCAAATGCGCCTGCCAAGGTAGTGGAGCTGAAGAAAAAGGAGAAGCGTTTCTGGGCTTCAGTTCGCTTATACCACATTCCCATAAGATAGAAACCTGTTCGGAGAACCACTTAGATCCATACGGGTAGAATTGAATAGAAGTGTGCACGTACATCCCGGAAACATGCCAGTTTCGAAGAGACCCAAGAAAAAACGGGTAGCTAGCAGACCAGCATAATTCTGGACGAGGCCTTGGCATAGGGTCGTCAAGCCAAAGAGGAACATGCAGACGGATACTAAAATAATTGTGAGTGAAGATGGTCTCGATAGATCAATGCTGATGGCTGCTTACACCATAGATGCGGGCGAAGCTTTTTAAGAAGGATGTTTGACGGGATCTAGTGGATTGTCAGCAGGGCTGGAAGGAGGGCTGGCAGAGATAGATCATATGAGGTACCTCAAAAAGCACATATGGCACGAAAAATATGGTCAAAGCGGTATTGTACTGTGTGCCAGTGGTGATGTTGAGGTCCTCGCGCAGCTTGAAGATGACCGCATTGCTAATGTTGACACTGGACTGATCTTAGGACCTCGCAGGCAGGCAAGACATCGTGCTCCAAAAGACAGGGCATACCGATCCAGGAAGGCGAGTAGATAGAGCACACAGAGCACAGGAAGGATGTGCCAGTCGATTTTGGCCATCAGCCTACGCTCTGTTGTGTTGACGAGCGTTGGGGTGCCATCATTGCTGTTCTCGACAGATGCATCTGATGGGATCTCGGTGTCCGAAACCTGCAGTAGAATTTCCCCGCCGTTAATACCGCCCACAGTGTTCGACCAGTGAAATAGCCGCGCTCGCTTGCGACTCACCTTCTTTCCCCATCTTTAGGTGGGATGGAATGCAGGCGCGTATATGGGACCAAAGAGACAAGCCTCACGCGATGCAACACCAAGTCTGTATGCCCTCGCTGATGGAAGAGGGAAGAGAGCAGGGCAGAGGGAAAAGCAAAAAGAGGGAGAGAAACGCGGGGAATCAGGCAGATCTGGGGTTGAGCATTAGCTTTGTATTCCGCTGGAGACCACACTGCAAGAGAAGCGTTAAATTCCGCAACTGAAGGGGAATTTGCCGATCTTCGCTGCAACTGGTTACCACGTCGACCCTAGAGACCACCGCCAGATCGCAAGTCCAACACTGAGTCCAGACGGCGAACCCAGCAAAATGCTGCAAATCTCCACATTCTGCGGTTGATCCCTGGTCTCGACTTCAGACCCTGGTGGCAAGCAGACGGATCTCAAGCTGGACCAACAGCGGCGGGTGAGGACAAGGTCCGGTGGAGTGACTCCATCGGGAACTCCAGCTGGGGGAGGTCACCGCTGAACATTCCGGGGCAAGGCTCTCCCGACTGGAGGAACAATAATATGTCCATCGACGACGCGGGCTCCCTCTGCGCAGCTGCCAGCCGGATGTCGTGGTGGTTGAGATCCATCATCCTTCCCGGGGGGTTTTGAGATGCCGTGCGACCAACTTGCGGATTTTATGCAGCGCGAAAATGCCCGTACCGCTATCGTAATTTAAACCCACTGCAGCCCGCCGATTGGCCAACCGGCACCCCGCCGGTATTCTGGCAAGGGGCAAGTGGGATGCCAAGCCACCGTATTTACCAGCGCCGTACCGCCGAAACTTTGTGCCGGCGCCAAGAGGCTGCGTTCGTGAGCTTCGTTCAATCCAGCCGCGCACAGAAGTGCGATCAGCGCCGGTCAGGATGCGCGGACTAACTATGGACGGGGGGAAGAGATGATGGTCCGTCTGGCGAGATCACGCCGTGCCGTCCGTCTCAGCGTCAAACCGGCATGGAAATTAATATTGACTGGCTGTTGGAATTAGGCTTGGCGCTAGCCGACAAGTTCCCTTCTAGAAGATCTGTCGAACTCGTTCGGGGCTTTTTGTCAATCGTGACTAATCGCTTTTAAGCTTCCCCGATACGCGATTTTCCGCCCTCCAGCTTCTCGACAGGCAGATGGACCCTCAACCCCACGATAGATATCCTCCGGACGGAGTTGGCCCATCCTCACTCGTTGCCAGAGCCCGACATATTATTTGGGTTCAGAGCAAAACCGTATCTGTGATTGACACGAGCTGGCTGATTGGAGCTGCGCAGAGTGGAATGCCTCGGTCGCCGGCGTTCCGGATGCTGCTTCTGTAAAAAACCCTATCTGCGTTGCATTGGTTATTGCAACACAGCCGGACTCTTTGTAATTAGATGGTGTAGCCAAAAACCCGACGCCTTTTACGAAAGTACACGTTTGCATATCTTGTCCCACGACAGTTTTCAAAAAGTGATTCCGGCTCGTGGCACAACCGAAAACATGCAAGCTCAGCGGAGTCATAGAATTGGTTTACTCTGATAACAGGGTCCAGAACAGCTGATTTTGAAACATGCTACATACAAATCAAACATCTAAGTTGCACGATTTGATTTGCTGCTAGACTTCAATATCGTCTGGGTGGAGCCAGCCGGGTTAGATGACATGGGAATTAACCCGTGGGGCGACTGCATGGGCAGGATTGGGAGCTAGGGTTTTTGCAGCTTCATCGTGGCACAAACGCCTTGTGTCTGTGTTGAACGCCGCAGCATTGGATGCCAAGCATATCCCAAGCTGCACAGCACATGTCAATTGTATTGCATCAACATATATACTCCTTGTTCATCAATGTCACGCCCTTATATATTAATCCCCAACACAATGGGTTGGTACAAAAATACCAGAAAGGAGAAGCCAGCTTCAACTTTCCTTGCCCGCCTGCACCACGAGAACACTCGCCTCGACCCCGTTCACCTTCGCAGCCATCGATCCACCAACGACGCCGAGTGCCTTTCGAGCTTCTGATCCGATCTCCCCAGTAGCCGAAGACGGGCTGAGGCCGAAACTGGATCCCGTGGCATGAACAACGCTATTCCGGCCTACAATGACGATGTCGCCGCGATTTTGTTTTGATCTGCCGACATCCAGCTTGGCCGTTTGCAAAGTGGCGCTAATCAGCTCCGTACCGGTAGCATGCATTGTCTGGAAGATAACCCGCGGTGCGAGTTCTGAAGGAAGAGAATCACGAATGGTGTTGAAAAACGCACCATCGGCCTCTTTCTCGTCCGATGTCACAGCAAGACCGTAAAATACTGCAGGGCGCTTAGATGAAGAGTCGGAAGTTGTTTCTCCATCAAGCACGACTTGGACAATCGTCGCTGTTATTGCTGCATTTTTAGCAAGCTGGAGAACCAGGCGGAGAGCAACCTGATCGTCGTCACCCCCAAAGTAGGGGAAGAAGATGTGATGGCCATCTTCCAGAGAGGGTGTCATTGCCAGATCATTGGTTTGGTACATGCTTCCCCCGCTAATAGTCCGCTTGATGTGCCCCGGTTTCGGTTGGGTTAAGGCGGGCCCGCCGAACCCATTATTCACCAAGATGCCAACGGGGCTTTTGGCATTCCTCAAGACATTCGAAATAAATGCGCTGTGCGGACCACTCGAAAACTTCTCGCTGTTCTCATCGAGGAACGGAATCTGGCGTTCACTCATGCCTCCGGTTTCGCTCCATGGAACAAGTATGAAATCCGAGGAGAAGTCCCGAGCTTTGTTCACCAAAGTTTCCGCATACGCATGCTCTGGGGAGATAACAACAGCTCCGGAAACGGCCACCTTATTCAATTGTCCAAATGTGCGGAACGTATTCAGGATAGGGTCGCTGAAGCTATAATCATGGGCTTCCGAGACTTTCATCACACTAGAATCACGATCCGTGAGTTCGATCAATCGAACTCCATGGACTTCGACGGGCCTGCTTTTCTTCGAACTTGTAGGTTGACCGGTTTCCGTTTTACCATGGCTATGGTGGGTCTTTGAGCCTTCAACAGCCATCGTATCATTGGTTCCCAATAAGGAAATAAACGTAAAAAGGCCCGGAAGGTTGTCGAGGCGAAGATAAACCATCAATTTCCTGATCGACAAGGAGCGTGCCTTTTGCTGGAGAATATCTGAGCCATGGCCACTAGTTTCGGTCTCTGAATCGATAGGGTTCCCATCCCAATCAATTTCTCCGCGTCTCCATCGATACACCTTGGTTCTATACCATTCAGGATATAGCCACAAAGTAAGAGGAGTGGTGGCAAAAGTTGTAATCAGTGCCATGACCACGAAAATGGTAAAAGTACGCAGACTCAGAATCTTTGCTTGAAGTCCAATGTTCTAGCAACAAATTGTTAGTCCGTCTCGAGATACAGCAACACCGACTGTGAACATACCAAGACGATAAGTTCTACCAACCCTTTGCAGCTCATCAGGACGCCGATCGTGGCGCTTTCTCTCCACAGTAGGCCGTTGAACCTCGAGGCCAGCATGCCGCCTACAATCTTCGCGATAAGTGCGATAAACACAATTGCAAAAACATAGCCCCAGACAATTCCAGAGTCGAGCAGGCCAACGTTGGTGTTGAGCCCAGAGAGAGCAAAATATAGCGGAAGGAAGAGAGCGCCGATTACATCCTCAATCTTCTCTGTGAGTTTGATGGCAAACCCTCCGTCGTGGGGACAGATAATCCCAACTAAAAAGCCACCAAAGATAGCATGGACACCAATCACCTGTGTGAAAAAAGCCGCTGCCAAAGCCAAAAGGAGTGTTAGGGCAACCACAGATTGACTGGGCCCATCATGAAGACTGCCTGTCCGTTTCAGAAACCAGTGGAAAACAGGACGAACAGCGTACATCAAGAACAAGGTGAAGGCAACGCAAGTAAGGAGGACCCATAGCGCCGTAAGCCCTGTGCTTGCGTTAACAAGCGCAACGCAAAGAGCGAGCAGAATCCAGCCGACAACATCGTTGCCAACCCCAGCCGAGAGGACAATTACTCCAACATTGGTGTCCAACAGCTCCAATTCAGTAAGGATACGACAAAGAACAGGAAATGCCTAGAGACACAGTGTAAGCATCATGGGGAGTCTAGTAGTTCCAAAGACGAACATACCGTGATGGCCATAGCTATACCGATGAAAAGCATATAAGTACCGAAATCAATCGGTGCCAAACCAGGATCTCCCCGGAACTGGTGGTACAGCCCATATGCAATGGCGCTACCCAGTCCAAAGGGAAGAATCATACCAGCGGCAGACACGCTAACAGCAACTTTCCAGTTGCTCGTCAACGTTTTAATATTGGTTTCGAGACCAATCATGAAGAGGAACAGGACAAGGCCTAGATTGGCCACCAGGTTCAAATTGGGGAGCGATTCCTCTGGGAAAATAGTCTCTCGAAACCCGGGGATCCTGCCCATCACTGAAGGACCGAGCAAGATCCCACCGATGACTTCTGATATCACGCGAGGCTGGCGCATCTTGGAGAGCGGGAAATGCAGCAGACGACAGAAAATGACGATTATCCCAGCCTAAAACAAAAGAGTTAGTGTGCAACCATGTCGCTCGCACCCACAGTAGAAATCGCGTACCTGAATGATGAACAAGGTAAGTGGGTTCTTCGGGTCATACCGAGACGGATTCGAATGGTCGAAGATCCCACCCTGAGGAGCAGCTCTGTTTGTAGGTGTCGCAACAGCTGCAGACGAAGCTGCAGTGGCCGCCTGTGTTACGACAGAAGCCATGGTGAAAGACAGGGAACCCAGGCAGGTCGCCTCTTAGAAACAAAACGAAGAACGGTGAAGTGCGAAGTTGAAGGAGGAAAAGAGACCAACAGCTTCCTTTGGCTTAAATGCCAGAAGGCTGGGGAGCTGTCTAGGGCTTCCTGCCCTTCAGGTGGCCAGAGACAGGCCTCTGCAGGGTGTGTGCACACGCGCAGCAGAGAGGTCGTCGTCAGTTGCTGCTCGCGGTGAAGTCGTGTTGGTCCCGTGCCATGGTGGGGCCAGGAGCCGGCCGGCTGGCCAATCAGCAGCCCGGAAGGCGGCCCGCCACGCCAAACCCCGCGCTTAAAGCCCGCACTTGACAACGTTGGGAACCTGGCCAGCCGGGAGAGTTATTGTGGTCAGATGCTGTGTTTTTGCCACGAGCTCTTGGTTTGGAGAGCATTTCAACGGCGGCATATCAACCCACGTGTTTCGATGACGATAAAGCACAGTGAGCACCTCCAAGTGATCCCTTTTTAAGGAACGTCCAATTTAGGTCCAAAGAAGCAGTCAGCTAGCGTCACACGCCTCCAAGCTACAGTAAAACTCAACCCACAGCCCAGCCTCCTGTGACTCGAGCCTAAAACTTCACCCAACATGTCACTCCAACCAAGCGTACTCCGTAAAAAATGAATAGAAAGCGACGGCTCTCGATATATAGGGGTCATGTTTATCGAGGGTAAATACATGCAAGTATCGTGAACTCATCAAAGAGATGTCAGTATTAACACGCTGTCAACGCTGTTCAACAGCCTTTCCCCACACATTTTCGAACCCTGATTCGTCCCCCGTCTCAACGGAACGAATGGCAGTTTCCTTCTGATCAAGGTTCGTCACTGACGCTGGCATTTCAATGATACTTGCTTCGCCGCCTGGGGGATCCTCCACATCGGCCGAGGGATTCACCGAAACTGCTTCGGTCTCGAGAAGGGAAACCGAAGGGTGTATGTCAAAGTTACTGCTATAGATAACCGCCGCAAAAGCCTCTAACTCACGGACCTCACGCTCCATTATCGATAGATACTCGTTAGGTGGGCTGATGCCATTGCCTATGACGTGCGCCTGGCGAGATATGACGGCTAAAATAGAGGCGAGCTTTGCTTTCGGAGCTGGCGAATCAGCAACGGGAACTATCGTGGCTGCGGAGGAAAACGGCAAAGACTGCTCTCGTTGTTGCGTTTGGCACGACCCTTTGAAGGCTTCTGCTGCGCATTTGGTGTCAATGAGATAAGAGAATGCTTCATTGTTCAATAGAGAAAAAACGTGCGTAAATGATGGTGAGTCGATTAGGTCGGCGGTTTCGTCAAGGAGGGTTCTCAGGGTTACGGCGCTCTGCGGAGACGCTTCTGCGGCGGAGAGGACGCCTGACTCCCGGAGTACATAGTCTTCTTGCTCTTGCGGAGGTAGCAAATAGGGAAGCCATTTCCGTACACTATTCCTATCAGGACAATTATACAATCTGGAATGCAGTTTAAACACGTACCGTCGCTCTTGGCTTGTAGCGCCTTCGACCCTTTTCCGAACGGCAAGAGTCAATTCTGAAAGCCTTTCATGGCTCATATCCTCCCTAGGATTTACTCCTCCAAATATATCTTTGACTGCAGCTTCAACTTCGTTCATCAAGTCATTCCACCCTCGATGCAATAACCACCAACTGAATGTCAGATATCGTCTATTCGTTTCAAAATCGTTGCCAAATGATTGGTCCGGGTTGTCATCATCTTCGAGGCTGATTGTAGACGGATTCTGTGGAGGGGATGCAAGTGCCACGACACTGGAAAGGTAGTTTCGTCGGCCAAGGAGGTTCAATTGAATGCGCGTCAGGAGCGTGAGGAGCGAGAGCGTGTATAGCAATGTGAATGACCTCGTCAGGGCTGAAATGATCAGACGCTCAGCCAATATAAACAATAAGCGGATAGGGGCTCACAGTTGATTTTCAAATCATTCCACAACTGTATCCGAGATCTTGCCTTTTGCCCTTGGTCTCCGGTAGCTGCGTCAACCACTTGGCTCGCATGCACATAGTTGTCACTCCTGAGACTTGAAACGTCGTCGTCTGTCATACTCGGCGGACCCGAGCTCACTTCTGAGCCTTGCACTTCACTTCCGCTAAGCCTGGCTAACCTAGCTGCCCGTTTGAGCTGGAGCTCATTGGTCAACTGTTCGACTGGTAGTGCGCCAAGGATATTCTCTGTCGCTGTTGGAAGGAGGGCAAGGACAGTAAATGTACAATCGGTTTGGTTTTGTTCGAACCGACGACGGAGACTGAATGGTAGAAGTGATGTTAGCATCGATTTCCCGCTGCATGGACGGGCTCAGGGACTCACTTTTCTCGCGCTATCCTCTCGCTACTCATCCGTTCGCTGGCTTCTGAGATCTTAGAGAAGACATATTGTGTAGCCAGATAACCAACTCCCACAACGCCCGCCCCGATTGCGAGCCCACTGCGATGCCTCCGTAGCCAGCGTTTTGTGGCACTAATCATTGCGGCGACAGAGGTCTAGGAGCTGGAACAGGGGTACTATGATACTGCAGCTACCATAACCAACACAAGAGCGTGAAGCGCAAAAGGCTCAATGACTGGAGTTATGCTCCACTGTAAGTGATGGAGTTAAATATTCCAGAAACCTGGGTTGGACAGTGTCGAGGTGATCTTCAGATGAATCAACTTCCTCAATCGGAGCTCAGATGCAACAAAGTGACCTCGGCTATCTTTGTCAGCAGTGGCTGGTGACGCATGATGTCGTTAGTGCAAACACCTTCACCAGCCACAGCTCTATCTCTTGCATTGAGCTGGGGACGGCCTTTCGGGCCTTCACCACGTTCGTATTCCGTCATCTTTTGTTGCTGCGTGAAAGGGCCGGCGAACTCCGCAATGCGAGAAATCCACCTGAGTCGGGGGGGTCTCCCACTGTCGCGGTTGCTACCAGCGCCATCCCCCAATGGCACAGCTCAAATGCTTTATGTATCGCCTGTTCCCGGCTATTTGAAACTGGGAAAACCTGTCTCCTTCGACCACGGTATTAAGATACTACTCACGTACATTTGTATTGGCATGGGCCTCAACAGCCGCAATCCAAGGTCGGAGGAAGCTTTCCAGCGCTGAAGAAAGTCTAAACGCTGCTAAATGGAGGGGCGGAAAGTCTTACTCAGCCCAATCTCGAGGTACACCCAAACTCCCCACCAAATTCACTCTCGAGCAAAGCGGTGGTGTGAAACGCAAAGCAAGACCCGAAAAGTTGACTTTGGCGACCATAACTATATGCTCTTGCCACCCCGCGTGAACCAAAGAATCAATTAAAAGCACCCCAATCTTCCCCGTCCTTCCGGCCCAGCTGGTTCATACGCCGCTGGGTCAAATATCCTTTCCCCAACAGAACACACCCGCCGCCCAGATGGATTTGCGAAAACCGCCCGAGCACATAATCGAGGTGTTCGCTGACCCCGCGTCCGTGAAAGATGTCCTCAAAGGTGAGCGCATGGCCCCGGCTTTTCCTTTCTTTCTTACTATGACATAATTCCTGCGCCGCGACCTCAAATCGGAGAGCCTGCAAGATTAGGACTTCAGGTTGCATCGCTCAAAGTTCAGGCAGCAACAAATAGCACAAAGCAAAGCGGGATAATCGAGGCTAACAACTGTCTTTACCTATCCTAGGAATCCTACACACAATCTTCTTCCACCGATATTTCCCCTGTGTTCGCCCCGACACGTTTGACGTTCTAGACTTGACACTCCCCGCAATCGACGATGTCGAACTCGAAACTTTGATCGATTCCCGTATCAATACATTAATTCGACAACACCTCTCCTCTACTTCGAACTCGCCAAACGGCGGTGTTCGCGGCCGCATCGCTGTACAGTTCTTCGAAAAGAAGCGAAGAAAAGCTGGTACGTGGTTTGGAGGGTTGGCTGGGAAAAACGAAGAAGAGGTGTGCTGGGAAATATGGACAGTCAACGTGACAATCGCTACTCCGAGAACAGAGTCAGGTTCGTTATAGTACTCTTTAGTTCCTAATGTTACGCCTTGTTCGTCTAACGTGGGTTCGCAGAACGTGCCAAAGTACGCAAAGCTATGGAAAAAATGTTGCAAAAGGCTGCTTTCAAAATTCTTGCTATTGCCAACCAAGGCAAAGATCACATCCCGCCGATCACAACAAGCGATGCAAATCCGTTTCCGTACCAGATCATTCTAAATCCCAAGACAGATAATTGGAGCAACAGGCTTGGTCTTTATTGAGCGATCTCTCTCAAAAACGCGAATCTTGGTATTTATGCGGTGGATTTTCAACCTCAATCTTACAAGAACGTTGACCAGGCGCAGAGGAACTGTGACCCGCGAGCTACGATACACGGAGACATGGATAATGTCATATCAAAATTAACATAATGAACAAGAAACCTCGCAAAACCAAGGATGATACAAAATAACGAGACAATCACCAAAAAACAACTACCCGTTCTAAACGTCAAATCTCGTCTGGTGTGGAGCACGCAGTCACCACGCACATGTATATAATCAACTACATCCCCTCGGCCCTTCGCCCCACTTGAAGGGCTCCTGCCTTACGATGGCCAGCATTTGTACTCCATGAGAACGGAGCAATTTTAGGACAGGTCAAGATGGAATTTTGCAGACCTCGACGTCCTTACTTGCCAGCCCCCAACATCTTCCGAGACTGTTTAGGTAGAGTGTTCCTTGGTTGCCTGATTGGCTTGCGAGCGCAAGTTCGAAGAGGTAGATCCGCTCTGGAAGTAACGGGAGAAGACGGGTTGGATAAAGGAGCCGAAGACGATATGGGCACCACTATACCAACATCAGGTCTGGGTTCGTTATCATTAATAGTTTACTTACCGGGTTTGTGGAAGGGCCATCCACATGATAAAGACAAACTTGAAAAAGTAGTAAAATGCTATATTCGGTTAGAACCAATGTCAAAGATGATGATATACTGTTGCGAGCCATACGGAACCAATAAGCGGCGCTGATAGCACTCTCAACGACAGTCAAGAAAGCATATACCACCCAGTACTATTCATGCGTGATTAGCTTTATGCCTATGGGGTAAATGAGGAGTAAGGTAACTAACAGTAACCCACTTCATACATTTGTCAGTATATATCAGCCAAGATAAAGCGAAGCACGTCGGCTTACCTGTGTGTTATCGGATCTAGTAGTCGTAAAGAGTCCGTCGAGGGAATAGTATGCAGGAATTAAGAAACCAGCCAAGTTGACCAAGAATTCCCCTGCGATATTAAAGAACACCAAGAAGACGTAAACGCCGACAAGGCCCAAGAAAGCATAGACCTTTGGAACAGATGTCTGCCTTTCGAGATTGTTGAGGACAGGATACTTTGAGAGCTAGTTATTGTAGTTCGATGTCAGCGGCTACTGATAGAATGTTACGACAACCAAGAGCTTGCTTTCCTCGCATAAAGGGGCGGCAAAGCTCAAAAATCCAAATTAATTGATGGCGGGGAGACGTAAGGGCTTCCACTGCACTGACCTCTTTGTCAATCTGAGCAATTTGATGCTGTGCTCGGTCCTGGAACGACATGGTGGCTAACGTTTGGTACAATTAACGACACCCGAGGGAAATAAGAGAATCAAAAAGGGGGGCTATGGCCAATGTAGAAAGAGATTATCAGCTTGTTCGGCAACGAGTAGACGAGGTTGAGACAAGGTGAGCTTGGAGGTTGATGGAAAGGAAGTTGGTGTTTGGGGAAGAAAGCAAGGAGGAACAAGACGTAATAGCCAATTTTGCCAATATTTCCAATTCACTTCCCATAATATGAGCATTATTGCCCAGTCTCGTGTGTGCCGTGGTCTGCTGTACGTGACCCGTATGTAATTTACACGTGAGTGGATCATGTGTGGCGGCATGCCCAGCCTAGCCAATCATAGCCGGGTCCTTCTGACCTGCGCGTGGCTGGTGACCAAACCCGTACTGCCGCACCCGACCGCCCTACCAGCCACCAGGCGGGTCCCGTGATTTGGCCGCCTAAACCGAAAACGAACAGCGGCGTTTCCCCATCAACAAACAGTTGTTTACAGGCTGTGAAGAGGCTGCATCACAACGTCAGTTGGTCGACATCGGAACGGCGACATCGAGGCTCGGGTGCTGGCTCCGGCGCTTTATGGTATTCTTTATTGACTGGTCGCTCTCTGACGTAATTATTTTTACCGCAGCGCCTCGCGCGTGTAGAGGGTGCCGAATCAAAGGCGAGACGAGCTTCGAGAACGTTGGGAAAGCGAAACCCGCAGAAGCGAGGTTTCTGAGCAAAAAGCACGATCAATTGTCATTCGTTTGGTGTGAAAATGGTACCTGATACGGGTAAGGCCCAGACCAGGATTGGTGGATCGAGTGGTGCCTCTCGTTTTTGGCAACGTGGTTGGGTGTTCCTTGACTGACAACCACAACCGCTGTGATGTAGGAAGAGACCCTTTTCCACCTCAGAGAGGCCAAAAGCGAACACGAAGCCGCCAGGGCACAGCTGAGCCAGGGAGGTCGCGCTCGAATACCGCAGCGTCGAAATTTAGTCGGCCACCCAGGTCGCGTGGATCGACTGCAAGCATTCAGTCGTGTAGCACACAATATATGCCTGAGCAACAAGTACCTGAGGGATATGAACCTTATATGCGTTCCCAGTTTGGATCATCTCAGCCAGTCTACCATGGAAACCCAGAGGAGATGATAATGCGATTTGGCGACCAACTTGCTAATTCTGATGCTGGCACTCTGCTTGACCCCGCTCTGCAAGAAAACCATAACTCGGCTAAACCCCGTATGGATGTTCATTATCAAAACCCAGATATGAGCGTGCACAATCCCACAGCGCACGGGCTACCTGCGGATCTATCGCACCATGGCATGACGGGGGAAATGCATCCAGTTCATTATCCAAATTTGTTCGACGGGGTAGAGAATCAAATCCCCGATCATCTCCTAGAAGAGCACGAAGGCTCTGAACAAGGGCCTCGTAAGAAGAGGGGCACAAGTTCGTCAATTGCGAACGACAATGAGCTGAGAAGGCTACTGCGGCAGTACGATGGATACACTTTGCATCAAATGGCCATGGAAGTCCAGAAGCATGAAGGGGCTGGTGGTAAGTCGGAAAAGGTTAAGCAAGTATTTGCCATGATTTGGTGTGTGTACCTAATACCTAGCTTGAATGACTTTTATACTGATAAATTGTCCAGGTTGCGGGAGAATTGCCGCAAAAGTACAGGGTCAGTCCGCAGAGATCGGGTATATTGCTGTTATGCCGAAAAATGTGGAACTGAGCGTGTCTCAGTACTGAATCCGGCATCATTTGGCAAGCTGGTCCGGATCATATTTCCTAACGTACAAACTCGACGACTTGGCGTTCGGGGGGAGTCAAAATACCATTATGTGGATTTATCAATTATCATATCAGAGCCAAAACCAGATGTGAATTCCACCGAATCTGGGGACAAAGCGACGGAAACTACCGGCGAAGATAGCCAGGAGGGCTACACGAAAGAAAAAAGGTATAAAATATTTGTGTTCATTTGGAGTGTTCCTACTTCTAACTGCTGATTGTTCTAGTGTGAACCCTACCCACAGTCCCCTGGAGACAACATCACGGCTTTTGAATGATACTCGTTCATCACACGCTCCAAGCGGTTCCCTCTCCCATCATCACTGTGGATGCCATTCGCCTTACACTCCTCAGCCTGGTTCCATCTCAGACGTTGACTTTTCGGCTATGACAGCTCAGGAAAAGCTTCATCTCCTTCTTCATTTTGGAATAGATGAATCTCCTGCTGTTGATAATGAGACCTTGCGCCTCCCAAGCATTCATGGCTACTTGCCTCCAGGTTCTGATTCTGATGTTGCTGACGCTCTCATGGCTCTCTACCGATCTCATTCCATATCGGTGATTGATAGTTTCAGATTCTGCAAAGAGAAGAATTTCTTCCGCCACATCTCTGCGTTTCAAGGAACTCTCACTGTTCCTGTCCACAAACTACTAGTTCATCCCGCCATTGTGCCGTGGATAGAAGAGTGCGATTGGTTGATGTACCAGAAAATGGTGGCCTTTATTGCCCCTTTGACGACCCAAGTCATACCAGAGCCTGTTGTGAAAGCGTTTACCTCTATCTCTCGACGCCTTGTTCCACATATTGAGGATACATTCAAATCGCAACCCGAACATGTATCATCCGCGCGAATTGTTCCGGCTCGTCTATTTTGTCACCTTCTTAGGAGGATGTTGGATGTTAACCAGTGTGCAAATTCTGCTGCTGCCTGGCTCTGCCACATTGAAAATCGAACAAAAATGTGGGAAGAGTTCCAATCTTTCCTTGATATAACGGACATGGTCTGCAAAGCGAGGATTCCTCGATGCTCTCTGAAAGGGGTTGTCGATATCTTCAAGGAGCATGTGAAATCCTTATTAGGGCCCCTCGACCAATCTGGTGCTGAAGTTGAGCTCTACGATCACGATTTAGGATTCCGAAAATTTACCTACTCAACAACCGAGGGCCGCGAGTATACAAGCTTTCCGGATCGCTGGATTTCATTCATTCTACGGCTCCCGGAACTGTTTCCTGGACATGCTCCCCAATGCATCATTGACAAGGCAGACGCCATGTGGACATCTATTCTTCATCGATTCACGCTTGAAGGGGCTGAAAGCTTTAGTGCTTGGTGGATGACAAAAGTTTTCTTTATGGAAATGATACAATGGCAAGCCGAAAAAGGGGGGTTTATGCATTATAGTCCCAAAACATTACATCAGTTTCTGGCAACCGCAGAAACCGACGCAGAATCGGCAACACAATCCTCAACTCTAGCTCCTGAACAGTCAAATGAAGCAAGCTCTTCGGCTGCTACGAACAAAAATGAGAGTACCACTACTACCGCAGATGACTCGACGCTCATGGCAGGGAGAGCTAGTTTGAATAACGATGATAGCGCTATCGCGTTGGATGAAGACTCCCTGCTTCTTTCTGGAAGCAAGTACGCTGAAATAACCGTTTCAGATCCAGCGGATGCTGAAGGAGAGGTCGTCGTTGTCTAGCGAACTTTGACCCCGAAATAAGTTCTGAAACACGCGCTGCATAATGAACTACTTCCTTTTGTCTATCTACCTCTTTGAAAATTTGGCACGTGCTACAGAGTTACGCGAGACGACTTTTAGTGCTTTGGTTGATAATCCCGGTTGGCATCCTTTCTTTTCTTCCCCATCCTTATGAAGCATCTCGAAGTTCGCACGGTATTGGTTTATGTGAACGGCGGGCGCCCACCCTGATCCATTTTGCTGAGGCCCATTTGGATTCTACAATTTTGGCGTTTTGGTTTGATAGTCCATATTTTGGCCTACCAGCCTTTGGTAACATACCCCATATACGAAATTCGACTTTACATGGCTCGTGGCTATGGCTGGTTTCCCGTCTACGTTTATCATAGCAGCCTGTACACCACAGTTTGGATGAACATTGGTTTGCTGTGATCCATATTCATATTGTGTATCATTTCCAGAATGCATACCTACCCTTTTATTCTTTGTTAATGATTTCTGAGCTGCCTTGTTCTTTACAATCTGCTTTAACCTCTAAACCCATCCCCCTCCTCTACTCCTATTGACCGCATTTGCCCCTGAATACACCTTATAGTGAGCGATCGGCGTCGTTTTGGACATTATCGGGTCACATACGTCTTATGTTTGACGGGCAAGTTTATTTAATGTGCCTTTTTATGTATCGGCGTTACTAGCAAGTGATCGATTGCGTGGTTTGTTGCTTAGACGTTTTTGTTTGCTTTCTTCTTCTTCTTCTCCCTTGTTCGAGGTTTCTCTATGCCACATTGACATTTTCTTTAGTAAAGATTTGCCAAAGAAAAAAAAAAGAGCTGTTGATGACTGCATTCTACTTTTTCTCGAATCCGTTATATTATTTGTCCGCCCCGAGGCTTTTTCGTTTCTCGTTACTACCTCATGATAATGCCTGTATGCGACGAGTTTCGATAGGATGCTTCTTACATCTTATGAAAAGTTATTATGGGCCACGCAGTTAGGAATAATATCTGGATTAAAATCTTTTATACCATTTCCTTGATATACCTTGGCGCGCAAGCTCCCACGTAGATTGGGAGGAAGTAGAACCACAGCTCAGAAAGCAATTATTCGATACCTTGCGTCATGAATATCGTAGCTATTAACTAATAATACAAAGTCAGCTGTTACTGGGTCTTTTTGCTCCCAGCTACTCGAGTCGTCTGGTTCTGGTTGCTTTGAACTCCTGTAGATCGGGCAACAAAACCCAACTTCCATGATACCCATAGAAATCCAAGCAAAACCACAGCAATGGTACCGAACTCAATCGCCTGATTCGCTATAAAATCGGTATCCTTGTTCATCTTAAGAGCGGGAACTTGGATAGTCTCGATTAATTTTTCACCTCTCGGTTCAGGAGAGGGATGGAATTGGTAAAACAACGTTTTTGGGGCAAATAAATCGTCCCAGCTTAAGTTCGCTCGATCGAATGGGTTATAGCCCATTTTACCCTGGTCCTGGTACGTGCAAGCCCAGAAAACTATGGGCCAAGGCATGGAGATGTTTCGATAGCCAGAGCTAGAGGGATGGAGATACCGCAAATGTAACGGAATCGTGCTTTTCCAGTCTTCGTGGTTTTTGGTATCGACGTTGATCTCCTCGGGGTTTGTTGTGGCTAATTCCACCAGCAGCTGTGAGCCCCAACGTTGGATTATCCAGTCTGGCGCCTCAAGATCCGCTTCTCCAGCGATGTGCCGCAGGCCGCGTATATTATGTGACTCAAGGAAAAGAGAATCGGCGGTGGATAGTTGGTATTCATCTGCAAAAATATAAGAGGGGAGGGTTATATAAGTATACAGTCCACATGACGTAGCTGCAGGAGCAGGAGGCGGCGAGAGAGCAGATCGAGGAATTGAGAGACTTAGTGTCGGGTGAAGACCAGTGGGTGAGTTGAACTGAGCTTTATATGTTGACGAGTCTGGCAAAGAGTGGTGACGGGAGGGGAAAGAAAACAGAGCCGGCTCTAATGGTGCTGTCAGGATACCATTTCGGACCTAGGGCACGAAAGACATACTTAATTCTTCATCCCGGCCAACCATGGCCAAAAAGCCACCGATTCTGACCTCATCGGGTTCCAGATCTTGTTGTGTAGCCAGAATACCTATATCGGTTTTGTCTTCACTTGACCTCTCGTGATATATGGTATCTTTCCATCCGTCTTTACCTGTTGCTTTGGACCAGTAGGCGGTGACAACGAACGAATTCTGCACACGATCATAATCTATGTCAAGCGTATCGGCAGAACGAATCAATGCGGCGCCGTTCAGACATATAATGTCTTGTTTTGGGCAAATTGCCTCCCGTATGTATGTAGCAAATTGTTCAAGTGAAGGAAGGAGTTGATGAAACTGGAGTGATGGTAATGCGCCCGACTTCAAAATGTCTCCCGAGGACGTAAATGAAATCTACCGGATACCAGCCGTTAGGTTTTAATCCAGTGAGAGGATTCAACAGGTTCAGTAAGGACTTACTTCTGGGACAGTGCAATTTACATCTTGGCCAAAGGCCTTCTGTAATAAAGGACATAGATACTGACTTGACAATCGCTAGTTAGGCTGCCAATATTATACGAGGTGTTAAGCAGAGACATACGATCGATTTAATGTCAAGGCTGAAAGGGTAACATGCAAGCCTGGGGATATTCTGCTGGAAAGTGGTGGGATGGCTGGATATGGGTGCTCCGACGCCCAACGAATATGCAATTCAACGCATTGCCTAAGGACTTGCTGAATCTATTGGCATTCCACCATTAGTATTCAAACTGTTTCATAAAGCTAGCTCTGAATACCTCATTTGGAAGCTCCTGGAACCCAAATGTTAGTCTCTCCTGGCGAGCGGCATCCAACAATTGGATGGATAATGAATCAGATGTGAGATGAGCTCGTTTGGGATCAAATTCCCCTTCAGCATCATGAATAAAGGTCACTCTTCTTTTCATTTTGTAAGGGAATATGGTATGGAGAATGCCAACTTCATAACACTGAGGTCATTGAAGTTTCTTATGAATTAACTAGGTGGTAGCTAGTGGTTAGTTAACCCCGGACGGATGAGATCAGCTTCCTTTAGCTCTGGACCATCGGAATGGATCAATTATCTTCCTCTACCATCCAAACCACCCAAAGATGAGGTTAACCAAGAATGCAAACAAAGCAAACAGTAGGTCCAGCGAGGTGAGCAAACAGAGCAAACATCAAGCTTGTGGGTGACGTCAGCTCATCAATATCAAACTCAACCAGTTCAAACAGAGAGATTTGAGCAGCCATAGTTAGGTTCCAGCATTGCGATATACACGGCATTTGTATCGTTTACCATTTGAGAGAACTCCATTTTCTGCAGATCAGTTCGGAAAGCATAATATGTAACTAATCTACCGAAGAAACAAAGCTATCCACTCGTAAACATCTATCAGCTGCATACCCAGGGCCAACTTGAGCCACAAGTAAAAGGAATAAACAAGCTAGTTTTATACAAGTGAAAAAGTAAGAACGGGAACATGGCACAAAATAAAACCATTCCAAAACAAGTTTGCCAAAAACACCATGACATTTCACCCTAAACGCCGGAGCATGCATCCGTTCATGTTCAGTTTCATCATATGCAAGCAAAGGAAATGAGGGAAAAAAAAGACTTCTCAGAGAATTTCCCTGAGTTTCGTCTTTTGAGCAGGCGTCAAGCTAGTGGGAAATTTGACTTTGACCTGAACGATGAAGTTGCCGCGCTGGCCAGGCTCTTTCGGCTTAGGCATGCCTTGTTGGGGGAAAACTTCTTCGTATCCGGGCTGCGTAGGACCGCTTCCCGAAACTCGCAGCTGTTTACCATCAATGGTGTTCACCGTCTGGCTCCAACCGGTGAGAGCATCTTTGAGGCTAATCTCGACCGTCGTGACCAGATCGTCTCCAGAACGCTTCAGCCAGGGATGCTCTTTCTAAATAGTGAATTGTTAATAGCATTCGCATGGAGTCGAAGATAGATGGAAACTTACCTCTTGAATAATAAAATGGAGATCCTGTGTTCCTCCTTCTTCCTGATCTCCCACCCCCTTGAACTTGATCTTACTGCCAGCCTTCAACCCAGGCTTGATATCGAATTCCAGGATTTTGTCCTCAACGCTCCGCTTTCCGGTCCTTTCATCGAAGGTCTTCCGCTTGATCTTCATTTTCTTGTGCACGCCCTTAAAAATATCTTCCAACGTGACCGGCAGCTGCTTCTCTACCGTCGTGACTTCCGGTGTCGGCGGCCGTCTCCCTTCATTCGCCGCTCTAAATCGGGGCTGTCCTCCGCCTGCTGAACGAAATCCGCCCCCGCCCATTCCGCCTCCACCTCCTCCTAGGCTATTCAGAAGCGAGAAGATATCCGCGCCTTCGCTACGCGCAAAGCTGGAAAATATATCCTCTGGTTCGCTGAACTTGAATCCACTAGGTCCGCCAGTTGACGTAAAGTGGAAGGTTCGTGCGCCGCCAGGCATTCCGCCAAATCCTTGGAAGCCGTTGGGCATTCCTTCGAAGGGGACCCCACCGGGGCCTCCGGGAGGAGCTTCTGCGCCGCCACGAAGCAAGAATTCCAAGCCATATTGATCGTAAACCTTGCGTTTTTCGGGGTCGGAAAGAATTTCATAGGCTTGTGAAACCTCTATCCTGCTAGTTAGCAAGGGAGCTCAGCTGAACTGCTCCCCCCCGGGGAGATGGAGTATTGACGAACCTTTGAATTTCTCAGCCGCTTGGGGACTATTTTTATTTTTATCCGGGTGCCATTTCAATGCTTGCTTCCTACAAAACAGTTAAATCAGCAAAAGCATCTCTCGTAGAAGACTGCTACAAAAGGGCTAAACATACTTGTAAGCCTTCTTAATCTCATCTTGAGAGGCAGTGGATTGGACCCCCAGGGAATCGTAGAGCTTTGTTTCGGCGACCATATCTATATGATGCTTTTGAGATCAAAGGAGATAGAGGGTCTGGAGTTCCCAGAAAGCAGTGCAGTCTTCGATATCGAAATTGGACGACAGTGTAGTTTGTCGACTTGGTCACACAGCGGACTCAACAGCCAAATCAGTGGGAGGGAAGAGCCGTCAGTTTAAGTTCGGATGATGTCAGCGCCTTGGTGGGCAAAAGGACAAGAAAGCAGACAGCTGCTGTCTTTTCCAAATCGAAGCAATTGGTAAACTTCCAGAATGTAAGGCCAGCGCAGAATAATTAGTAGTTAGTTAACTACCCATCTGGAGAGAAGTTCGTCGAGAGAGATGGTTCCTTGCCCCGGTTTAAGAGCTGCATGGTGACGTGACACCAGTGACGAGAACCAGCCGAACTGCCGTCGAATCTTCGCGAAGGTTCTTTTATACACAGCGCAAGGCTCACTGTTTGCCTGCTCTTGACCACGCTGAAAAATGGCACAGAGAGCGTGAAACACTACAAGTTTGATATTCGAGATACACCATTGCTCTCTGATTGCTCTCCTGGGAGCCTACATAATTGAGTGGCTTGGGCGTGATGTGCCGAAGCGCCGGGCCCGACGGCGCTGCGGCGCTGCCTAACAATCACCAACCTGTCACCAGCAAGCTACGGAGGAAACATCGCTTGGCAAAACGGCGGTTATTTTTTTTGGCCGATTTTCAGCAAGTTATTTAGTAACAATTGACACCACATCCTCATCCGCAACAATGTGGGATAGGCCGACTCTCTGCGGCACATGCATGGCGCTCTGGCCCCATACGAGTGCGTACTTGAATGTTTCCTTGAGGGTGCGGTGGATTTGGTCGCAAACATCTTCAATGGTAGACTGATTCCTAACAATGAGCGCCTCTGTGAAATCGGGTTCGACTCCCTTGCTATAGCAAGCCATTAGCCAAGGTCGCCCACCACGTTTGACGCGAGCGGCGCTGCCACCTACCGTTTGGTGTATAATCGAATCAGCTGCAGCTCCTCCCAACATCTATCAACAACATCCTTGATGCCTAAGTCCAACTCGCAGCTCATCACGCACGTGTTGGGCTCTCTGGCTAGTTTATCTAGGAAATCGAGGCTAACGCTGTCAATCTTGTTGTAAACGTATAGGCTACGGCGATGTCAGCCTGCTTCTATAGCCGAGCCCAAACTCCGCATCACAAAACTTACCACTTGATGTACTTTCTGTGATCTTTCATAATCACATCTATAAAATCATCGACGGTAGCTAATCGACTGTCAATGAATGCTGTCGTCTTAAAGTCGGGTCGACCTGGAACCAACCATTCTCGTCCCGGACCAGGACTTCGCAGTTCAACATCTTATAATCTCGCAAAATATTGTAAACCATTTTCTCATCCAAGTTTTTGGGCGGCGCCTGGAATGTAATCTTCATTCCTCCGGCTTTCTTTGCCTTCAAGTATATGTTTCTATACAAGCATCGTCAGCTCGACGAAAAGCTAATGAACAAGCGACGTTTCTCACTTACGGGGGTTCACGGTTCAGCCGAATGCCAACGGCTTCCAGTTCAGCCTCCAGAAGTGCCCTTTGTTCAGCTCGCTTCGTAGCATCAAGCACCATCAAAATCAAATCACTAGTCTATCTGTTGCTCAGCGCCACGATTTAATAAGCCAACCCGATGACCCAGCTCACCTTAGCTGCAGAAATAACCTGCCTTCCTCGCCCTTTCCCCTCTGCAGCCCCTTCAATAATTCCAGGAAGATCGAGCACTTGAATCTCAGCTCCTCCATACTCGAGCACGCCTGGTATGGCCGTGAGAGTCGTGAAAGAGTACGCAGCAACTTCACTCTTCGTCTTGGTAATTTTTGATAGGAACGTAGATTTCCCGACTGACGGAAATCCCACTAGAGAAATTCTTGCGTCACCACTCTTGCTAACGTCAAATCCCGTACCACCACTAGATCCCGAACCGGCAGTGGGTTCGAGAAGTTGTGCGCGCAGCCTGGCAAGTTTCCTGTGATGTCAAAGTCATCTGTCAGATGGCTGTAAATACCAACAAACATATCCGTCTTCCCTCAAAGATAAATGAACTGATGGATTCGCGTTTCAATGGCTCAGGAGATTCGCTACCATCCGACTCGACATCACGCCATGCATAAAAGATCGGCTCAACAACGAAAGGTAGCCAAGTAGATAGTACGCACCCTTTCAAAAGGCCAAGATGGTATTCTGAAAAGGTCAATATACCGCTATACGGCAAGAGTAGAATGGTACTAAACAGCTTAGCATTACGCACCGGTCGCCTTATTTTCTGTAAAATTGATTAGCATGAACTGATAAATATTTGCTAAAGGCAAAAGTATTACTTTGAGTCCTCCGCATCTCCTCCTCAATCCTAGAGATTCCCGAACCAGTTAGAATTCTCGAAGCTCCTCATCGCTTCGGGTGGCTACGCTCACTCCTTGATCCTATCCGTGATATTCACCATTTTGGCGGTGACTTGACGCAAACACCACCGTAAGCGTACACACTTTGAAGCAACAGAGGCGACCGTTTTGCGCAATTATCAGTTATGAAAGTAGTAGAAATACTCAAACAACCCCTCAGTGACCGTCCATATAAAAGTCCAATATGGGCAGCCGGGGATCGTCATTGGTGATCGCTGCTTACTAACCCAGCGCATCAAAACTAGCTAAAATTAACTATCTCCCAGAGCTTCCATCAGGCTCACTTTTGAATATCCAGTCACTCAGGAGTCAGGCCCTGCTAAATTTCATAGACACCATGGCATCTACAGATTCAATACTCCCCACCGCGACGACACTTCCCGCTGGCCCTTCCGCTGACGTTACTAGCCTAGAAAATGATGCGCCAACAACCTCCGCCTTAACCAAGCAATCCGACAGCTCCCTAGCCACCACTGAACCCTCCGAAGACCCTGAAAAGAAAACAAAGCGCGTAATCCGCCGTAAACGACGTCCTGCCCGTGTGCAGATTGATCCAGCGACAATCAAATCCGAACCTCCGCCCCAAACCGGTACGATCTACAACATTTGGTACAATAAATGGTCTGGTGGCGATCGTGAAGATAAATACTTGTCCAAACACAAGGCACCTTCACGGTGCTGCATTGCGACAGATAGCGGATATACACGAGCAGATAAAGTAACAGGGTCATTTTTTTGTTTATACTTTGCGCGAGGAATCTGTCCTAAAGGTCACGAGTGCGAATACCTCCATCGTTTGCCGGGCATCCACGATCTGTTCAATCCAAATGTCGACTGTTTTGGACGAGACAAATTCAGCGATTATCGAGACGATATGGGTGGCGTGGGGAGCTTTATGAGACAAAACAGGACGCTTTATGTGGGAAGGATACACGTCACCGACGACATCGAAGAAGTCGTCGCGAGACACTTTTCGGAATGGGGCCAGCTTGATCGCGTCCGGGTCCTCAACAATAGAGGCGTCGCGTTCGTCACATATACGAATGAAGCCAATTCGCAATTCGCCAAGGAGTCAATGGCGCATCAAAGTTTGGACCATAATGAGATTCTCAACGTACGATGGGCCACTGTCGACCCGAATCCAGCGGCGCAGAAGCGTGAGGCACAGCGAATTGACGAGCAGGCAGCAGAAGCAATTCGAAGGGCGCTACCTGCGGATTTTGTCGCAGAATTGGAAGGCAGAGATCCGGAAGCTAGGAAAAGGAAGAAGATTGAAGGAGGCTTCGGGCTGCAGGGTTACGAGCCTCCAGATGAAGTGTGGTACGCTAGAAGCAAAGAGCTTGAAGAAACCGCAGAAAATAGGCAGCTTGAAGCTCCTGATCAGCCTTACCTGATCGAGGACGCACCTACTCAACATACCGCTGCTGATGTCAATCCTACGGCAACTAGTGAGACAGGCATTCTTTCAGGCGCAACGTTAGCGGCGCTAAAGGGATACGGCGGGTCGAATATGACGATCCAGGCTTCAAATCAACAAAATGATGGGCCTTTAGTAGCTTACGGCAGCGATGATGACAGCGATTGATATTTCGAAATACTTGTATGATTAGACCCTCCCGCCTAGCTATGCTAGCCTAGCTTTGAGAAAGTAAAATCCATAATCTCATATCCTCAGATCGCGCAGTTCATCTCAAATCATAAAGAAAAAATCGTCAAATTCATCAAATATTCATCCATCATTTCCCAAGCGTCAAGTCATAATAGATACAATTACCGTTACGATAATTGTAGATGAAGGCGTTTCGATATCGTTCTGTCCCATCCTGCTCCCGGCTTTCATTAGCGAGCTCATATAGCAAATTTAGTAAATCTGTCAAGTATTTCCTTTCGACTAGAGGGACACTCTGGATGACGACGCGCCATGCATCGGCGTCAGCCAGGCGAGTATTGCGAATAGCGGTTAGAACGTCATCGCGTACATCAATAGCTGCAATTGGACCGTCCAGTGCTTTATCGGTTGTTTCACGAGCTCGAAGTATTGCTACATAAACGTCGGTGGTTAGGCCTACCAAGGAGACGGAGAAAATATAACAGTATAACTTACCGGACTCAACAATATTCTGTCGATTTGTTTTCTTGTGTTTGTGTGTTGGTGCAATAATCCTCACATCGGTGTCTCTTTCTCTACTCAACAAAGGGTTCGGATCCTGAGCGTTTTGCTTCGATGCTTTGGAAGCCTCTGCGTTCTCTTTCTGGTTTCTGTTGCGAATTTCTGTCCGAAGCCAAGGAACAAGATCACCACACCTGACATCGAATTCTTCCTTTCTTGCAAGGCTTCTAATCT
This sequence comes from Uncinocarpus reesii 1704, assembly GCF_000003515.1. NCBI lineage: Eukaryota > Fungi > Ascomycota > Eurotiomycetes > Onygenales > Onygenaceae > Uncinocarpus > Uncinocarpus reesii. The sequence continues at coordinate 4,190,013 of NW_003052499.1, read as the reverse complement.
TCAAACCTCGATCCAAACTGTCCTGTTTGACAATTACTATCCAGCTGTGGTTATCCTCTTTGTACCGCGTGAGAAGCTCTTCAAATGAGCTCGCGTCAACGGCCAGCTCCGCGGAAATATCATGTGTCCAAAGTTCGGATAGAATATCAAGTGCAAGTGCTCGAAGAACGGTAGGATCGAAGCTCGCAACAAGAACATCGCACTAAATGGTTTAGTATTGTTGTATCTTCTCATTTAAAATGGCTAGGAAATTACCTTGCGTTTCCGCCAAATACCACTGAGTTCTGACCCGTGTTTCGAGGAGCCTTTGGTTCTTCCTTTGACAAAGTTCGCCATCGACGCAGTGAGCTTGTCAAAACTGAGATAAAATCCTACTGCATGGCATTGAGATCGTGCTGAAAGCATCTTCGGTCGAAATTCTTGGATCAAGCTGTCATATCTACCACCCGCCGCGAAGACGTCCTTTCTGCGAGTGTCAAAAATACACTGGAATAGGATACTGCCTCCATAAAATTTGTTGTTGACACTGCTCAGTGGACTGATATAAATCTTGCGTCTAACCCGAAATCTTTTCAGGTAGGCAATAACTGCATCTATACGAGCGCAGATAGGGGTCAGCTTGTCAACAAACTCGGTGTCTTCCATAATCAGGCGTAATCGTTTCCAAGCTTTTTCCGGAGTGTCTGCACATTTCTAGTCAACGAGTATTCTAGACCACAGCGGCAAGGGTGCTTACCTCTAAAATCAAATCGAGCTAGGTCATCAATAGAAGTTGACGCAACGCTAATGCCAGGCGCGCGCAATTCACTTCGAATCTTCTGCATGGTCCAATGCCCAACATTGAGTTTGCTGATTACCTCTTTCACCAACGGCCTTTGCTTCACACTGATGCGGCAAAAAGCGATGATGGTATCTAGGAGATCGGAGTGATTGAGATGATAGCACATTTGTGCGGATCTCAAAGAAGGGAAGCCATCAAGGACTTCGTCCAGGACTTTGATAGCTTCCGCTTCTTTCAAAGCAAGGTCAAGCGTATTGTGTGAAACGATATCAAAATCAACCTCATTGTGCGCACGCGGTTGTCCTCCATGAACAGCCTCTCTAAATACCGTGCCAAAAGAAAACATCTTTTCGATTGACGGATGTTGACGGGCAACCGAACGAGCATTAGGTAGAGTCAAATCAAAGGGTAGCTGTACTTGATTGCCGTCTGGATCCAACAGCCTGACAACTCCAGGACCATAATAATTTGAGCGCGGGAACAACGCTTGTCTGGTTGTCTCAACCGCTCCATGATTCTGGAATATACTGGTGAGTTGGCTCTTCACTGCGCCTTGAAGTACCATTTCGTTAACAGGAGGCGATTCACGTGAATCGATTTCCCAAGTCAAGTCCTCAAACTTGTTAGATGGCTGTGAAAATATTGCAGAGAGAATCTTTTTGTAGTCTGCAGAATTCGGATCTGATAGTAAACCCATAACAGCCTTCTTGAACATTTCTTCCTCGACTTGCAACGGAATCTTCCCGCTTTGTAGAATCTCCATTGCAGCTGGCCGCTCGCCTGGGCGGTGGCTGATGAGTGATTCAATGATCTGTCCTTGGACGACCTTCTCTGGTATTTCGAACGTTTCGGGCAATACATGGTCTTTCTGCCTGATTTCTTGAAGAGTATGATCCCGTTCCATTGCAGTATTGAGGGGATGGCACATTTCGAAGAATATAATCCCAAGGGAAAACATCTAACTAATTAGCGAAGGGACATTACAAGAGTTTCGCCGGGAAGGACTCACATCCACTTTCTCATTATACTGGCCATCTGCGGCGGATTTCATTTCCGGAGCCACGTAATACGTTGTTCCAACGCTTCGTGTAAAACTTTCGCCGATATCTGGGGCGAAAGACGAATGAACAGCAGTTGAGAATTGACCGCGGGTTGCCAGGCCAAAATCTCCAATGCGAGGATTATTGGTGACATCCAAGAAAATGTTATCCGGGTTTCAGATCTCTGTGGATTATACCATGCGTATGGATATGATTCAAGCCATCCAGTATTTGTCGGAAGAGCCTCCAGGACACATCAACAGTCTCATGTAGGCCGTCTCTGATCCATGGTCTCGAAGAGTATAGGCGAGGCGGTTAGGACACTGTGCCGAGGGCCACAAAGCAATTAGGGTCACTTACATGCTTTTCACAATATTCCATCTGGATATATAAAGTGGAAGTGACTTGGTGTGAATTTCCCGAATCGACCAGCTCAAGCTCGTCACCTTCCTCGTCTGTCAGGGATTGTGTCGGTTCTCCATCATCATAGCCATCGTCGTCTTCGCCAGCAATGCCATTCGACACCGTATGGTCCTCCGCCTGATCGTCTCCTGGTGGCTGCTCATCGCTATCGTATCCAAACTCAATCTTCGGGTACCCTTTCGAACTCATAAAGTCGAGCCCGCTAGTGCTATAGCCAAACTCGATCTCAGGATGGGAAAGTTCATGATCAGTAGATTCAACTGCATCTTCCTCGGTTCCGAAATAGTCTTCTTCCAACCAAGCAGTATAATACCTCACGACATAGGGATGGTTCAAGCGAGAGAGCAGCACTATCTCCGACAGGGTATCTTTCAATGCAGCAGAAGATTTATGGGATATCTTTTTCACGGCATAGAAGCGGCCGTCGAGCTTGTTTCTCGCCTTGACGACCTGGCCAAACCCTCCTCTACCCAGACGGCCGACTTCGTCAAAGTCATGTTCGTAGCGCGAAAATGTTGGCAGCACTCCTTGTGAATCGCTTCTTGGTCGCCTTGGTAAAGGTGCTGAGCTTGATGTGGCTGTCGGCATTATCAAAGGCGAATCGACTCGGAAAAACTCAAAGGGGTGAATTTGAAAAGCGGTCGGCCTCTTCTTAGGGTCCGATTGAAAAAGTTCACGTACCATGTCCTGAAGCGGTTGAGAGAGGTCCAATGACGAGATGAGCGAATTGGCCGAAGTATACCGTTGTAAGACATCTTTTCCAAAACCCATCTGAAGAAAAACAATACCCAAATCCCATACATCGGTCTTAATGGTTGGCTTCGCATCTTCCTGCATCAATTCTGGAGGTACCCAAAAGGTAGATTTGGAAGCGGCAAAGGCCCTCTTTGCGTTAGATGGTAACGGCAAGGCTTCTTCGATGCTTCCCAGCAGTTTTACCACAGTACCACCGGTCGAGCTTCGAAAGAGAAGGACACGGGCACAATGGATGTTTCCATGAACAAGCCGGTGTCGGTGGTAAAACTCAAGTCCTTCGACAAGTTGAATCATCCAGGCTTTCACGTTTTCTGCTGCCAAAGTTCCAACCATATCCAGAAGTTCAGAGAGAGACCCCTTGTTTGCGTATTCAAAAAGTGCCGAAACATGCCAAGTATTGTCATGAGAAACATAGGGATCAAGTGGGCTATAGATCTTGTATCCCACGAACTCAACCAAATTTGGATGTCGGAGAGACCGAAGTACCTCCAGTTTGTCTTCGCTTGACCTTATCCGCTGTCTTACATCTGATAGCTTCGTCTCCTTCTCACGGATGAAGATTTCCTTGAGAACAAGAAAAGGAACACGGGGCGCGGCGGCGGGAACGACCGGTTTGACGGTAAACGTTTCCTGATAGTGAGCGTGGTTAATTAACGTTCTGCCGTGGACGGATTTGAAAGTCAACTGCCGTCCTTCATTATCAATAACGACCATAGGGCGGTCAAAAGTAACAGCTCCAGGAGTATCCTCGTTTGAATCCAAATGCTCAGCATCTTCCAACATGGTTCTGCTTTTTCTACGGTGATTTTGTTCTTTCTCACGCTGCCTGAGCTTAATCTGGTTCTTGAACGCCGCTTCGTATTCCTTTTCTTCTTCCTTGGTGGCTTCTTGCTGCCTTTTTAGCTCCTCTTGTCTCAATCTTTCGGCCTCTTGGAGGGCTGCGGCTTCCTGGGCCATTCGTTCCTCTTCCAAGCTTTGACCCGCTTCAGATTGTGCGCGCAACACGGCAGCATCTTCCAAAATATCCTGAATCGAGACGGCCAATTCATAGATCATCTCATTTCCGACGAGTTCGCTGGGCTTTGCAGTGACAATGTTCCGAATGCGCGATTTCGCGTCACCTCGTAAATCGTCAGCCGACTCCAACGTCAAGTTCGGGGTCGTCTTAGGATAGGTTGCCGGCAGTTCAACAAGCAGGTCCACCCCCACTTCACGATTAAGGGACGCTTTCAAATGCAGTTTAAATGCTATGTCGGAGCATTGCTGTTGCATAGCAAAATATAGACGGTCAGAGAAAGAACCTCAAATTTCCAGAGACATAAAGCAAACCACAGGTAGTGCTCGCATGAAGCTTACCTTCCAAACAGACTGTCGAGTCTCCACATACTCAAAATCGTCACCATAGATCGAACGCAAGGCCTCTGCCTCGTTCACATGGATTTCTCGATAATTGGTAACTTTGGCAGGTGGAGAAGCTGCAGAGGTCGCATCTGAAGAAGCCTGCGACCTTCTCTTTTCCGCTGCTATGTGGCTATTCTTCTTGTTGCCTTTCTTCTGCTTGGCCGGCATTGTGACAGTTGACTCGGAGAAGCGGTTGGTAGTGGATGGAGAAAGATTGAAGCCGTTGCTCCAGAAGAAGGAAGCAACAGAAAGGGCAGCCGAAGCTGCAACCCTCTACCTTGACATGATTAGCTGACAGGTGACCCAAAGACACAATAGGAGGGAATGAGTGACGGGAGACAGTGTGAATCCTCAGACGGAAACCCTGGCGATCATGCTGGACGATGGCAGAACTGATAAGGCGGTGGGAGGCCCTGGACGGGTCGGAACAACAACTCACCGAGATATTACCAACAGCCAACACTGAGATTGGGGGAATTGTGGTGAACCGGGCTGGGAGTGTGCCCAAGGAGAGAGATGATGGAATGATGCAGCACAGTGCGCTTTCGTCGCATGTCAGTCATCCAATGGCTCACTTTCGTCTCACTTTGGAGATGATGTGTTGGTGCACAGGTGAGGTTTGGTTTTAGTTACCTAGTTAACTACAATCAGTTGCTCTGGAGTTACTCTGTGTTGGTGCTTGATGTCCTGCTATTTCCCAACAGTAGCTGTTTCTCTCTGTATGCTACTCACTTACAGCGCTTGCCAGTAATCCCTACTCTGTATTCTACCATAGTAAATGCGAGGCTATCCCCGACTTCAAGGGGCAGCATTGGGCAGAGGTGCTTCCCGCCCAAAGCGGTTTAGCGCGGTGAAGCTGCCAATTGCCCAAGCTTAGCTAACTAACGGCATTGAACCCCCGTCGGGTAAACAAACGTGGTTCCCTTGGTCGAGGACGACGACACCACCACCACAATTGCGCCTGGTGGATAAATAGCAGCGGTTGGGACGCGTCTTTGGCTATTTTGTGAGACTTGAATTTATCTTCGTGGCTCATGACCCTCTGTGGCCCTTGAAAACCCCAGTATGCTCGGATGGTTAGCAAACGCCGGGCGCGGGGAGGGTATCGGTACGTTCCTTCAACAACCAATTCAACGTCATACGGCTTATTTTCACTGCTAATCGTGAAAGATAGATGGCCCTGAGACCCCGGCCCCTGTATTTGCCTACAAAGCTTTCAAAAACGCTGTCCTTGGTACTCCAGGTGACGTAGATGCGGATAGGGAGCTTACTATTCCCATAAAATCCCTCAATAGCACTTATCAACGAAGTGATGGACTCATGAAAAAACTCGAGCAAGCCAGACTTGAAGAAAAGGGAAAAGCGCAACCCCAAGGGCCCTTACCGCTACCAAAAGAACCCACACAATTCATGCCCTCGCCCACGAAGAGTATCCTCGTTACGCCAGGAGCGGCGGCCGGCCGAAGGAAGACAGTCTCGTTTGGTGAGGGTGTTATCGATAACGAGCGTAGGCGATCAACCTTCGAAGCGAGTTCAAAGAAAGACTTGCTTTCTGGCAATATTAGCCGACATTGGCCAGCTCCGACCTCAGACCCGTCGAAAAGGATTCGAGGCAAATCAGCCCAGTCTCCGTTCAACGGGCATAAAACCACACAAGACGATGAGCTCTTTAATATTGTGGGTGAGAAGAAAGTTCCTCCTGTTGATGCTTCTGCTCAATCCACCACGCCTCCCACCCAAAATCCGACAGAAGACGCCGAAGATGACTCCACGACGAATTTAAACGAACCTCACTCACAATCAGGCAAATACTGGAAAGCTGAATACGAGAGCTACAGAACTAAATCGGATCGCGAAATAAAGAAACTCATTGAATATCGGAGATTAACTAGATCATTTGCACGGAAAAAAGATGAACAAGTCATTCGTCTAACAGATAAACTGAAGCAGGAAGAGGAAAAGCTCAAAGAAATGGAAAGCTGCCTCGCGGGACTGGCCTCCAGAATGGCCGACAAGATCAATACCGGAGAGCCAAAGAATGAAGACATGGTTAAGGAGCTTTCTCAGCAAACAGCGTTAACATTGAAGCATAAGCACAAAGCTGCCAGTTTTCGAAAGGCGCTTGAAAAGCATGGAGTTCTGGACAGCGACGAGAGCTCTCTAGACGATGAGTCGAAACACGACGCTTTGGTTCAGAAGCTTCGGAGAGCCCAAGAAGAATTAGATCAAGCGAATACTCAGTTGAAAGCGGAAGAGAAATCGAAAGATTTTATGAATCTACAGGCGTTAGCCCAGGAGTCTGAACGTAAAGCCAAAGAACTCGAAAGCGAAAATCTATCATTAAAACGCGAGCTCGCGAAGATCAAAAAGGAGATCTCCGGCTACGAAGACAGACGAAAAGCGAACGAAGGAAGACTGAAGCGAAAACAAGAAACTCTTGAATCCCGAGTTAAAGAGTATAGTGAGCGGCTTAGAGATTCGTCAAAAGCACACCACGAAGCAGAGAGCGCCTTAAAAAAGACGTTTGACGCAGAAAAGCGAGAAATGCAAGAAGTCATTGAATCGCTTAGAGCAAAAGTAGCCAATGCTGAGAAAACCAGTTCTACAAGAGAATTATCCCCCAAAAAACGACAAGTTGATGTCCTGCTTGATCAGGAGCACGAATCCATCAGCTACAGCGGACACAGGCGCGAAAGCAAAGCAGGTCTCTATGCCGAAAGGGGAAGAAGTACACAGAAACAAACACGCAAACCAATGGACCAGGCTTCGATGCCAAACGCGTCGCAAAAAGACCCGCAGCTATCTTCCATGCATGAGCCGGACGGCCGCGCGACTACACCGGTTTTGCTTGATTCAAACTACGGCTTGCCGTCACCGAATACTATCAGACGCCGCCAAAACAACCTAGATCTCATAACATCTGCAAGACTGCTTCAATCCCAACGTTCCCGTTCTGTATCACCTAAAAAGTCTATGGCTCGGGAAGACTATTTGCCTGCTGCTCTCTCTTCCAGGCCCTCGATGGAACTTTCTCGAGATAGGAAGACCACTCCTTCACAACTTCGCCAAACCAAATTTCCAGAAAGCAGGTTCTCAAGGCAAACTACCAGCAAACCTTTGGCTTTGAACCGGCAATTGTCCCTTGCCTCAGACAATCATTTGTCTGCGAGTGCTGCAGCTGCAGAGCTAAAAGCTTCCTCTCCCGAACGGTTTGCAGCCGCAAAGGCACGCCTTCAGCGGAGCGGCAATGATGATGGAAACAAAGTTAGACCCCAGGGCAAGGAGAACATGTGGACTGCAGTCTAACACCAGTGCTCATGGATGAATTTGATTAGCTTAGGTACTAATCTTCGGTTTGAGGCCCTCGACAGGTTCTATTAGCCTATACCCTTGCCTCCACCCGTGAGTGTGTTTGCTTTATTACTTGATTGCAGCGTGGGTTTGCGATGATACCAATTTGCATTCGTTGTTATAAATGCCAGTTTTGCTGGTTTGGCCTGATTAGATGGTGTTCCCAAGTGTTGGCGTTCAAAGAACAATCCTCTCTAGATTGCTGATATCCAGTCCTTTTCCTTTTTGCTGCTTCTCTTTGTTCTATTGGAAAGTCTCATTTTTTAGGATAGCCTACTTTATGGCTTACAAATATCATCTTTCATAGCAAGTCCCTCCTCATCCAGCTCCCGTTTCTATGATAGTGCCCAATCCTCGAAAATACAAATCTATTGATAATAGCCATGTTTATGCGCTATCATAAAAGCAAAAAATGTTCTTCATGAAAGTATTGATCCTGGCTCTCAGAGTTTCCCATCACAGAATTGCACAACAGCCCATTTGCCGCTCCAAGCCCATTTTCGAGCCCCCGAGTCTCCTCCACCACCGGGAGTCTCGCGAAGCCGTTCATCCTCTCCTTCGGGAAGGCCTACGACGACGTCCGCTTTGCAAGTGCGGAGAGCAAGAGTGCGAATTCCCGAGCTAGGACCTAGTGGTCCGATTGCATCTGAAAAGGGCGTTGTTGGGTTCCAATGCGCCTATGAACGTTTTAGTCAAGTTTCGGTCGGAGGGAGACACAAGTAACTACAAGTAATAGAGAAATGGCACCTACATCACCGATCAATTTCCTATAATTCAAGTCTCCCTTGAATATAACCAATTCACTCTCCTTCAAATCGTCGAACAGCTCCGGTTCTTCATGCGGAATTCGCCAGTAGCTTCCCCCTGTCGTCCAGAACCGATTTGGTCGAATGATCAATTTCCCGTCAGCGTGGAATTGGCTCCATTGGTCAAAGAGGAACTTTAGCTCGGCGACTTCCTTATCCGAAAGGGGTTGCGGGAGTTGGCCGTTGCTTTTCGGATCGTGCTTCTCATCTGGAGCCGTGAAGAAAGCCTGTGGGTCGGCGAGGGCGGACACAAGATCGCCAAAGTCCTTGGGCAGCACATCAGAGACAAACCAAGGGATCGACTTGGGATGAAGGACGACTGTTGTGGCGAGGTCGGAAAGTAGGAGGTATCCAGCGAGAATCAAATCGACGAAGAGTTCGAAGCCAGCGTTGTCAAGCACAATGTCTACGCGGCGTTCTTGGCTCTTTTTGCTCTTGCGAGCATCATTCAACACTTTGAATGCTGACAGCAGGTCATTAACGATAATATTCTCTTCTGCTGCTTTGCGGGCTTTGGAGCCCTGAAGCTTCTGGATATCTTCGTATGTCAGTGATGTGAGAAGGGACAAATCAGTTGCATTTCCCCATAGGCAGATTTCGCACATCTCGGTGAAGAGTAGCTCATCTGCTTTCTCTGATTGCTCACTGGAGTGAGTCGCTTTGATCTCTTTGTCTAGGTCTTTATATCTAGCACCTAGCTCGAGGACCGCAGGGCGAGATGACTTGAACGTAGACATCTTCTGCCGCGCAAAGATGTCATAGTCTTTCCAATATACTGTGCGAGTGAATAGAACATTTACCCGCCTGTCTACATGTGCAGCAGTCAGGAATCTGATCAACGTAGCCGTAATGGTGTTGATAACGCACAGAGATAACATTCTGAAAAGAGCCACGGTGCATTGAACCAGCTCAGTTCACCTCGCTCCTCCAACTCCTTATTATAAGCTTTGATATCATCTTCCCCATCGTCCGGCAGCGGCCTATATCGTCGTCAATTTCTAACCGCATTTTCGCAATGGACAGGCAGTGACCCTCTCACGTCAGTTTCCTATTATGAAGCAGCTCATATTTCAACGCAGCGAGTTGCGAAACAATCTCCTTTCCTTCCTGTTGTTTATTCCTTTCGGCATCGGGGAGTTGGATCAATGACCGGTGAAGGTCGTCGATTGCGCCAGTCTACCTCAAGGACATCATGTATTAGCAAAGCACTGGGAAACGCAAAGAAATGGGAATTGAAGACTCCGACCAGAATAACAGGCCATCTCTCAAGGGCAGAGACGTATGCGAACGTCTGCCGTTCGGATGTGAGAACGGGAGCTGAATGTGGGCGGGGTTAGCAATTTTGCCCCTCTTGGTGATAGTTGATCGTCAAACCGAGAGGGCATGCGAAACGTACGGATTTTGGGGTCAAATTCCATGTCTTGACCTGGCTCTCTCCCATGAAGATACCAAATGGGCCGTGTCCTAGGGATGTGTTGAAATAATTCAAAGTTTCCGGAATTGTTACTTCACAGGTGGAGTAGTTACATAAAGGGGTGATACAGCAGCAACATGCTCTCCAAATTCACGTCATCAGTAGAAAAATCACCTTCGTTTCTACAAGATCAAGCGATAATCGAGAAAAATCTCAGATAGGCATATTTCCTAACCTCTGGGTTTTCAAACATTTTAGTGTCCAAAGCGCGCATATCTCCATTCCACTTAAGCCACAGATATCATAACCACAGATCTGTCAAAATCCCAATAGGCGCAGAATTGCTCTATACCGGCCGACTCCGCGCTAGTAAAGCAGAAACGTATTCGATGAGTAAACTTCCGCTGCGATTACTTCCAGCACCTCAAGGCACGGTCGCCCATATCGCGACATGGATGCGAGCTGTCTAGGGAGTGCCTATCTTTTCATGCAAACGTAGAAGCTAAACACTATATTTTCACATGAGAGACATGATGGAGTTTTGAGCATAGGCCTAATCAAAATTCAATTAGTTCATAACTCCTTGAAAAGTGCCGCTCCAGCGAGGGCGAAGTATTAGTGGGGATCGGGCCGCACGTACCATCGGCTTGATATCCGGGTGAGGAACAGCGTCAAACTTGTGGAATTCAAGCTCCAATTTCGGATCAACATTAATATAAGCACCCTTATTTTCAGTATTATCGCAGTATTTAGGCGCAGAGAAGACTAAATTAGCTTTCGTTAGCAAGGGCGCTTTCATCCTATCCCTAGCACGGAATAACGAACCTGTAATACACCGGCCATCATGTTCAACTTCATAGCCCTCCATTCTTACTTCGTGACTTCGGATGATGGCCTTCAAACCATTCTTATCGCAGAATCGTTTCGTCACGTCAGGACCAAATTGCAAGCCAACACCTCGTTTACTTGGTCCGCGTCCAGGATCAGTTTGCGGGTCGGTCCATAACATTTCCATCATTAGTCCAGATTGACCGGGTTGTCTCTGGCCATGTCTATTGAGTTTTCGGATATCATCAAGGGTGATATTGTCGTCTGAGAAGAGACCTCCATGGAGAACAAGGTATTTCTCCCCGATTAACGTGGCGAGAGGAAGCGCAGAGAAGGATTCGGAGAATGTCTTAAACAAACGTTCTGTATATTTGGCCTTGCATTCTCCTTCAAATCCATAAACGCGATTCATATCATCTGTCTCATGATTTCCGCGGTTAAGGAAGAATTTGTTCGGTCGTAACCACTTATACGAGAAGAGAAGGAGGGCGATTTCTGTTGACCAAGAACCTCTATCAACAAAGTCACCGTTAAACAGGTACGCGTGTTTGTCCGAGGGGAAACCGTTGAGTCTGAAAATTTCCAGGAGATCGAAATACTGGCCTATGAGGAGAAGAGTTAGACCAAGTTCAGCTGCCCGACATATATGCTCTTACCATGCGTATCCCCACAAACTGTCAGCTTGGTTCCCTCCTCAACACCGACTTCCACCATCGTTGGTTCGTCATATACCATATCCTTCACCTTCTTCACAATCTTATAGGCGTATTTCTTATGTATCTTCTTCCCATTCTTGAACCGTTCAATCATATCGTCTATGAATTCCTGTGTCATCTCATCTCCAAGCGCCACGCCATCATAAGTCTCTTCGACCTTGATCGCATCAATATCAAGCCCCTCGAATGCAGATGGCGGTTCCGCAACTTCAATCGCTTTCTCGAACTCAATTCTTCGCACTAGCTTCTCACATTCCGCTAGCTTTAATTTCGCATCACGATCGTTCGGAGCCTTCTTAACGACGGCCTTAAAATCTCTCAGAGCCTCCCGGTAACTGAGGATGGCGGTATTCGCAATGGCTCGTCTCCAGTACGCCTAGCAGCCAGAGAACGTTAGGGGCACGCTGGCGATGAAACATCTAGGTCCGGCCATACCTTCACATATGATGGATCTAATTCGATGGCTTTGGTCGCATCCGCGATAGCATAACCGTAGGCTTCAAGTTTAATATTAGCCTAAGCAGTTCGGAAGTCTCGTCAGCAAAATAAATCATCACTTTCCCTCTCTTATTTCCCGCAAAAGTAGACACCACTCTTTCTGGTCTCTTCGGTCTTTCTAGTTCGTAAGTGCCAAAAGGAATAGGGCAAAGACCCACCTGCGCTCTATTACACCAGAAGGAGGGGTCCTGGTCGTATTTCTCGATGGCCTGTGTGTAGAAATCCAGCGCCCCCGGCCAGTCATGTTTAGCAAAGGCTTTATTTCCCTGTACTTTTAAAGCCGTCGCGGCTTCGATATCTGCGTTAGCCATGGCGACGGAGGAGAAGACGTTTGACCGGACCGTTGAGGCGGGGATGAGACAGGTCACGAGGATCGGAAGCTAGGAGGAACGCTTTCACTTGTGGGTACAGATGCCAGACAAACCCGGAGTTTGAAGGGCCAGTGGTAGGTGATAATACGAGGATGAGAAGGGAGCCAGCCAACCGTGAAGTTGCTTGAAGCGAAGAGACAAACCGCTCGTCCTTTTCTGCTACTTTCTGCGTCTCTGGAAACTTTTGCTTCCCTGCCGTGTCTGGCCAATCAGCGGCGAAGAATTGATCTGATAACAGTCATCTCCACAGAGCTTCTTTGTACGGAATCATTAAAACGCTTGAAAGGATTGCAATTAATCGTTAAATCTAGTATCGACTCCTGCAAAAGACTATAGGACATGCGCAGATTATTTTGCCAGGACGAAAAGTGAAAATAAACAAGCATCAAAATAACCCTGAATACTACGGAATGCCATGAGCGAACCCAAAAATAAAAAGTATAAACGAATAAGAAATCCTAAGACTTGACAATTTTCTCAAGGTTCTCAAGGAGGATGTCCGCTGAAAGACATTATTAGTTTTGGCAAAACACAATAAGTTGGGTCGGTTGATTACTTACCGTGATGTTGTTGGAAGATCAACATTGGTCGCAGTCTGACGGCGGTCTCTCCGCACCCTCCGATGTTGATACCAACTTGCTTGCCCTTCTTTAGGATAGCATCTCTCTGTGGGCTATCCCAAGCGATGAATGTACCCTGGCCCTTTCCACGGAGATTCTGGAACTGGCCGGGATATTGCTTAGCGAGACGTTCCAAGCCAGAAAATAGATAATCACCAGTGGCAGCGGTGTTCTCCACGAGGTTCAATCGTTCAATCTCTTGGAGAATGGCCCGGAAGATAAGGGCGCGGGCTGGGTCACCCATCCAGGTGTTGAATTGACGGTATGGTTTATTGGGTCGCAAGGCCGGGTTTCCGTAATAGTATCCGGCAGCTTGCGCTTTCTTAGAGAAAGTGACAATGTCAGGAGGGGTTTGGAGATTCCAGTGGTCATGGGCCCAGAACTTTCCAGTGGCACCGAGGCCGGTTTGAACCTCGTCGACGATCAAGAGAACATTATGTCGCTTTGTGATTTCACGGAGACCCTGGAAAAATGCTGGGGAAGCATGGTTGTCACCTCCTTCAGATTGGACTGGTTCAACAACAACGGCAGTGACAGGGTTGTGGAACTCCTTGATGATCCGTTCAGCTTCCTGGAGGCAACGCTGTTCCTCCTGGGCGTTTTCGGAAGCGAAATCCTCAAGGGGATATTTGAGGGAGGGGAATGGGGCCTTGGGCCAGTCGAAAGCCGGGATATCAAGCTTGTGAATGGGTTTGCTCCGTGTGGTTGACAAGCTGCCAAAGAGGCGCCCGTGAAAGGCAGATTCAAAGGACATAATAGAGTAGTTTGGTGAGCCTGGAGACTGGTTGGACATGGTGGAGGAGATCTCATCCTTGGTGAATTCGACCTCGGGGCCTCCACGTTTTTGCTGTGCGTGGTACATGAAAGCAGCTTTGTACGCGGTCTCGTTTGCATCGGAACCGGTGGTGGAAGTAAATACTTGATTCATGCCCTTCGGGGCGACTCTGAGAAGTCCTGATTCGAGGATGTGAGCCCAGTCCTGCCCGGGAAAATTGCCCAAGGCTGGTCTGTTGATAAGGGCACTGGCCATTTCGGGTGATTTTGTGGCTTCGAGGAGATTGGGGTTGTTGTAGCCCACTGGAATTGAGGCAATTTGGGCGTAGCTGCCAATTGTCATGAATTAGAACCAGGGGCAACTTGATAGAGATGAGAATCTTACACATCCAACAGAACATTCCCATCTGGATCGGCGATGCTAAATTGGTAAACAGGTTAGCCCATACGATGCTCTTGATCCTGGTGCATGATTGAGGCATCGGATTCAACTCACTAGTTCCCAACTGACGAGCTGTAATCCACCAACATATTAAGGGCCCTGGTATCGAAAACTTGATTGAGTTCCGCAATTTTCTGTTGACTTTTGGGACCGGGAATAGCGGTCTTTATGGAAGGACCAGATGGTTCATTTGTGAAATACGCTCTCTCGGTGGGCGCTTTTGAGCTGGCTGACGCCGCTGTGCTAGCACGGAGTGCATGGTACGTCGAAAACGACCGCTTGGTGCGGACAGCGGCTCTAATGTGAGCTGATGTGCGTAGAACTGAAGCCATTGTCGGATGAATATGAGTATTAGGATTGAAAATCAATGATCAAGCAAGCTTGCCGCCTGAAGAAACGACGGACGACCTGCAGGTGGAGAGCTCTCCGATGATGTCACCAAGAGGGTAGGATTGATTGAGGAGCCAGGTACGAAGAGATGGAAGACAAGAGTAGAGTGTGTAAGCTGGCAGACCGTCAAGACAATGTCGAGGCAAAGGCCGTTCTTTTTAACAGTGTGCGATTGCTTCCCCTCCCTGCAACTCCGCTCGCAGCTTCGTCAAGAAGCTCTCGTGGAAGAGTCTGGGGAAGCACTTCTATCTGCGGCCAATCAAGCCACACCACCCGCCCCACCGCCAGGAAAGGGACGGCAATCGGGCCAGTCAGCCAATAACAGGTCGCTATTATTGCCGAGAAACCAGCATTGACCATTACGCTAGACCTAATCAGGCAACTTTATGCCACTCGCGGTGCGGATCAACAATAGTCCGCCTTCCTCGGCCAGCAGGGGAAGCAGCCGCCTCGTCCACAGCGCCTCCAAGCGCCGGGATTCCCCTCCGTTGCTGGAAGTCCCGATCCCGTCAACGAGGCCTCTTAGGATGTGCTCCGCCCTACTCCCGATCGGCCTGTCTGCTCGGCGTGTTATCTGGTCTGATCTCGAAACTACCGAGTCCATTCCCGCCAGCGAGCAACTATTACTCTGTGACCTGGATAAGTTCAGATGTTTCCATAGGCTCTTGATGCCTTTCCGGGTAACAAAAAAGGGGGGATGATCTCTGAGATGCCGATTAGTATTATTTAGCCAGAGCTGTGGTAAAGGATTGAGATGTCAAATAATGCTGACTTGCTATCACCGCCCTCTTCTGGAGTATTTATAGCTTCGTGCAGGTAGTCCAATGTCGAGCCTCATTTGGTGGATAATAGACGAATAGTGGACAAGTGTAACGATACCACACAAGACTTTATCAAAAGGAGAATGGTATTTCGACAACAATATTGTTTAACTTCGTTTGGCAGCCCTCCTTGGTCCTTGCTGCTCTCTGTTTCTTTTCTTTTCTTCCCACTCTCACATAGGCACAGTCTGTGGCTAGGTATCTGTGTTTCTGCAAGAAGTCCATCTTCGCCCAAATCTCCCCTCTTTCACGGCAATGCCTGGTCGGGGTTTGTCTTTTCAACCATTTCTCCGTTCCAATGCAGCTAACAAAGACGCTTGATCGAATAGCGGTGTTACTCAGGGCTGAACTTGGATTCTGCACGACCTCGGTTGGTACTGACGTGATACTGACGAATAATCAACAGCGCTGCACTGTCGACCCCGTTCTTCTGCCGGGGTCAGTCAAGGCGGAGCGTTCAGCGTGATGGCTCTGTGAATAATGTCAGTGGGGGCATCATGCATCGCCTGATTAGTTAGTTCGTCCCTCTTGAGCCGCCAATGCCAGACGATCATGGCATGCATTTTGGAGCCTCGCATACGGGGAGATTTTTGACAGTTGAATCGTTCGAACTTGAGGTCCAACGAGCGACTCGACCGTTTCATCACCATGCTCCAAATGCAGGGGTCGACTGTGGTGCAGTGGGTGGCTTTTTATCCAGGCCTCTTCGCGTTTTATGATTGTCAGGAGTGCATTTTTGCTTTCGCTGTGTGGCTGACGTTGACAGTTTTGCTTTTGGGGGCCGCCAGAGGACGAAAGACCCGGGTCTAGACTCTAAACGGTGATCTTCCCCCTCGACTCTCTAGACTCTCAGACACAGGTAAGGCGAAGAGTTGTCTTGTTGTCAGTCCCGTCACCAATATTGAACCATAGCTTCCTCCAAGAAACACCTTCAACAGATGGACTGGATGCACCGTATCACAGAAGGAGGAATCACCCAGGCTGCCAGGCACGAGTTCAGGCTTGTGCGTTGCTTCAGCCCAACAGGAACCAAGGAGCAATTTGCCTTTCCGCCAATAACGGGTGTGGATGCTTGAGTAAGCCTCTGCGCGACTCTGATTGAGGCCTAGTCCATGCAGCTCGTGTTTCACTCGCCCATGACGGGCTGGGCAAAAGGTCGGGGGCCATCTTGAGGGCTTCACGAACTTTTTCCTTCCTCCACTCTAGTCGCCCCTTAACCTGCGTTTTTTGCCCTTTCCTTTCCTTTGCCGTTTTTCCGCCGTGGTTGTGTGGGTGTTGTCAGATATATATCGATCATTCTTTCGTTTCATTAGCTTTCCTAGGATTTTCTCGGGATTTTCCTCATTCCTTCGTTCTTGAGAACAGCAAGAGCAAAATCCACCTTCATTCATTTAATTATTAGACACACTCCAGACCCCTTGCCCTCCTTTCATTTCCTATCACTGTTTCTCAACAGCGCGTTTACCCTGTCGAGCATCCGCGTGAGGCGTTGATCATGTCCGATATGGCTATCCAACACCCTGCGGAGCCCGTTCCAATCCAGAATGGTGCTCCGCGAAACCCTGATTATGCTTCCTCGACCACGACATTCAGTACCAAGGGACCGTCACGTATGCCAACATATATAAGTAGTGTTGGCGAAGAGCGCGAAAGCAAGGTTCCTCAGAATCTGCTTTCCAGGAGGCCAAGCATTGATCTTGACGATTACTTTGTACGGCGCATACCCCTACTCCCCTAGAATAAGGCGCCTATCGCTCCCTGACCTGTTGAATCCCATGCTTACTGCAGTTGTTAAACAGGTTGGACCGCGAAACCTCGATCGACACTCGAAATGGCCGACTTTCCTTCGGCTGCACGGCAGCGTGATGCCACGGATGTTAATTCCTCTGCTCTTCATGTCAGGATGGTCAACCCTCATTACAGTCATTACCAAAAAGGTTCATCCCTGTACGTACATTGTCTTTCTGGCAAACGTCGAGCCCGATACTGACTTGTAATTTAGTGGGCGTATCCTCGATCCTACTTACGGTTCTCGGTTTCGTTGTTGGTCTTTCTCTTTCTCTACGCAGTTCTACCGCATACGAAAGGTACTGTCTTACGCCAGTTCTGTTCACTTCTTTGTCCTTTTCTGACTCCTGTCAAGATATGCAGAAGGACGAAAATATTGGGCTCTCTTGATGCAATCATCCCGAACATTGGCTCGCATTATTTGGATCCATACCGATGAACGCGAAGGTGAAGAAGGAAAAGAGGATGTGCTTAGCAAACTGTATGTTTTGCTGGTAGACATCTTGCCATGCTCAACAGAGTTCCCCTAACCTATCTTTCATTCTAGAACCGGGATTAACATGATCGTTGCATTTGCTGTTGCCTTGAAACATAAACTACGATTCGAGCCGGATATTGCATACGATGATTTAGCTGATCTCATTGGACATCTGGATACGTTCGCAAAGGATGCCTACGACCCTAGTGCCGCCGACACTCGAAAGGCCGGTCGCCTAAAGGCCATTGGACAATACCTCAGTGTTCCGATGGCAATCTCCAATCCCCGAAAGGCAATCAAACAGTCGAAGAAGCCGCTGGGAAACTTGCCAGTGGAGATTCTATCGTATTTATCCTCATATGTCGACGATATCATGAATACTAAAATCAAGCTTCCCGTCTATCAATCACAGGCCGGTAAGACTTTGTTTCGCAGTGGTGCAAAGTTGATTCTAACTGGTGTGGCTTAGGTACTGCTCTCTATGCTATGGAAGAGGTTATGACAGGCACTGAACGCGTTCTCAACACACCCCTTCCCCTTGCATATACTATTCTCATCTCCCAAATCACATGGATCTACGTTCTTATCCTCCCGTTCCAACTTGTCGAGAACTTAGGATGGATCACTATCCCAGGGTGCATTGGTAAGTGCCTTATGACAGAGCTTTATCTCATCACTATCTCCCAATACGCTCCTGAAATCCTGCGGCTCATATTTATTATTTAGTTTCTACGTACATTATCCAGGGTCTTGCCGCAATTTGCGCTGAGATTGAGAATCCATTCGGCAATGATGTTAATGATCTTCCGCTCGATATCTTCTGCGAGCAGCTCGCCGCTGACCTAGATATTATTACCTCCTCCCCGCCGCCGAAACCGAAAGATTTCATCCCCCGCTGTGACAATCTCGTTCTCCACCCGCTCAGCAAAAGCGGTGCGGATGCCTGGAAAGCACGCAGCGTCGATGATCTCCGTGCTGCTCTTAGAGCCAAAGCTACAGTTGCACCTGTTGTTGTGCAGGCCTCGGGCTCCAGGGAGAAGGCATTGGGCGCAAATCGGATCAGCACCGATGTGCCCTAAAAGACTGCCGGGAAGCAGAAAAGAAAATAAAAGAAAAGCTGTAAAAGAGTTTTTGATTATATTTTGCCGTCTAGTGTTACAGTGTCTATTCAAAGTTCCCTATACATATTCTTTTGTATTTCAGTGATATGCGGCTAAGGCTAACTGTGTCCATATCCACTATCAGGCTGCTCCTTATCAGCTGATTTCGTTATTGAGCTTGGAGTTTGAGAAGGGAGTTTTGTGAGGCTGGAGTGTCGAAGCATAACTACATAAGCCGCATAGCGTGTTTATTGAATCTAAATCTAATTTCTTTCATTGTAATCTCATATTCAAATTGTAGTCATGTTCCAGAGTGTTCCCACAATGTGTTTTCTGGAGATGTTTTTATTGTGGAGAGGCATGGATCAGGGCCTTTTCGAGCCGCGAGCCGTCCCGTATCGCAAATGCCTGTTAAATAAAGAAGCTACTATTGTTGTTACGTCATATGAAGGCGAGGCAGTCAAGAACCGCCAGAGGATGGAGAGAATAGAGCTGAATATCAGCCTCAGTGAGAGAGCTCAAATATCACATTGCTTTTGTTCAATCCCACAATGATATCTATCATACCATCTCGCAGAACTGATCAGACATGAAACTATGGAACCGAGGTGATCCCATATCTGCTAGTTGACTTCATGACTTCCAGTAACAAGCCCAGGTTGTTTTCATCACCAACCTCTGCTACTAGGCAAACAACTCTCCTCCTGTTCCTCCCACCAATGCACCCAGCCAGCTTCCCTTTCCCCTTATCTTCCACGCCACGCCGCCCCCACTGCCACCAACCCACGAACTCACAGCTGCGATTACCGCCGCCGCATCGTCATGGGGGACTCTAATCCATAGCATATTCCGTGTTTTCCTGCGCGCCGATGCCGTAGCGGTGGGTAATTCTTCCAACTGCAGCTTCAAAATGTCAATGGGTATCGCGGTGCCGGAAAGGCCTAAAAATTGGGATAGGGCGGTGGTGAGGTATGTTTTGGCCGTGAGGAGATCGAGCGGCTCTGAGCCGGCGTCTGGGGATTGGGTGACCCTAAGATCACGAAGGAAAGATTATTAACTACTCTTCGGACTGAGTTGTGTGAGAGACCATGAAGCTACGTACAATTCGAGATGTAAATACGCCCATTCCGGTTTGCGCGAGGTGAATGAGATGGCGACCTCTGAAGCATTCGTGTTCTTGCTGTCACCGGCTTCTGACGTGCTACCTCGCTTTCTTTTTGTCATTTTTCTATTCGCTTGATCCAAAGTCCAACTAGTTTTTTCTTGATTAAGAGAAATTCGATTATCGTACCTCTGACATCTCAGAGAACAACAATTGCAAAGCATCAAACCATAGCTCTGCTCTTATACCCTTATCAAGCGGAGTGGGGGACTTTGGAGGCGCCGCGGGACTCCGTAATGGTTGTAAACCGCCCCCTCGGATACTACGCGCGTGCGTCCGCTGGATCGGAGGAATGAAACGGTGACAAAAGTTGAAGGGAACCTTGAAATTTGCTAACTAAGCTAGTTAGCTACGACAGGCCAGGCAACCAGGTAGCGCAGATTTGGGCACGGGGTACCACGTGACAGCATTAATAAGCTAGCTACACTAGACTTAATAAGGCTAGTTAGTCTCTGTGATCCGAATCTGGAATAGAGGGAAAGCTTAATGACATCTCAACATACTTGATGTCCTCCAACTCAAGACCTTACAACACCGCAACTACACAGTGAAGCAGCTATCTGAAACAGCATGAGTCACTCGGACAAGCAAATCCTTTTTGTTTAATGGGAGGTCCCGTTGAAATTTCTTTCGAGTGTTTCATATGTTTCCCCTAGGCATGCAGGCTCGAATGCCTCCCAGATGCTGGTTTTCTTATGATATACCCTATCAAATACCAAATTTGATAAATATGTTTCTCAAATGGGCATTGTCAAATGCGTACCTTTTCTCTCCAGAAGTAATGCTGCTAGATGATACCTGGATATTAACTGGGGACGTCTTCATTCTCCCCGTAATACCGAAAGCCCTAGCTCGGCAATCAGGCATGCGTACAAGATCCCCATCGACACGAACCAATGCTCTTTTCTGTTTAAGCTTTTGAGAGCTCCGGCCTTGTTGAAAGGGACCCGCTTATCAATACCATTCAGCCAAAGCATACAATGGCCGCGCAGAGGAGCTTCCCGGCGGGAACCATTCCCGGCCCCCCACGACCCACATATCAATAGATATCATATAGCGGAGCTTGCCGTGATGTATACGATATTCGTCTCTATTGAATATCAGAAGAAAAATTTTCATCTCTATGTTGCGATTCGAGGCCAAGATGGGACCCAAAGCATTTTCTCCCAGATTCCTCTCCTCGTCTTTCCTTTCCTTCGTCTCCGCCTTCTTGTTCTTCTCTTTTTTCCTTGATGTGCGTTTCTTCTAGTGATATTCTGTTGTCTTTTCAGATCAAGAGCTAGTCTCAATTGATTCCCTTTCTCACACGAGCAGGCTCTAGTTCTTCTCGTTGCTTTAATCTATTTATCTTTGCAAACTTCTTCGAGTCTCTCGAGAAAAAATGGTAGATTTTCCGTCGCCATCGAAACCGGCTGCGCCGGTGGATTCTGGCTCGGGCTCTAAGACCCAGAATAAACAGAAGAGTAAGCGATAAGCTGGAGAAAGCATCCTCGGACATCAACTAATGATCTACAACAGAGAAAGCTCCACGTAAAAATAGTTCGCAGGCGCGCGACGATAAGAGGAACATCACACTTATAGTTCCTTCGCAGCGACATTGGTCGTGGAATAATCTTCCCGACATCTTGTACCAGTTTCGCCCGACCGAGCCATTGAGCAGGAGTAGTGACCTCTTGCCAACGAAATTATCCCCATACCCCAACGGGCCTCTATTGAAGGAGTTAGATATATTGCCAGATCGAATCGCCTCCTATGTGGAGGAATGGAAAGTTGAAGCATGGATGCGTTTAGATCGGAGAATTCATCTGCAAGATATCCTCGACAGAATGCATCCAGAATTCGTCGTGAATTCCAATGCTTTACAGCAACGCGGAGTGCGTTTCCGCCAATTATTTCATCTAACCACCTGGGGGACTGGGAACAAAACGACGGAAGCGCATATCAAAAGTATAGAGCAGATGTTGCAAAATCGTAACATAAATCTGGAAGACAATACGACGAGGGGATTGACTCCCGGCTTAATCGACCCACATGACCCCAGCAAAGGGAGGGTTGCTCTTCCGAAAGAATATGAAAAGAAAGCTAAGAGGTACGAGGAAATGTACATGAAAAATGTTCCTTCCAACCCTCCGCGGCCCTCTACTAGCGCCAACCCAGGTCCGAGCGGGTTCCCTTGCAATTCTCTCAGTCGCAGTTTTCCCTGCGATAATCAGCCTGCGGCCCCGGACAATAGATACATAAATATTTACGATAACCCTTTCGATTTGGGCGGCAAGGTCAGTCGAGGCTTTCTTAGCAGCAGTCAGCTGTCACAAGGATACAACACCTATGATAATTTCGATTATGATTTTGGACGTGGTATTGGACAAGGCTTTCCGTCTCTTATGAACTCTCGGAATGATGACGCGGAGTATGGTGCGCTAAGAACTGACCGCTCTGTGGTTTTGAATACTGCTGGCCAGGAAAACAAGACTGATAACGATTATTTTGTCAACGAGTTACATGAAACGAATGGGAGCGGCAATCGCCGAGTTAATGAACGTCCTGTAGAGGATGGCCGCATGGAAAACAGAAGCAGTAAAACCAACGATGAGGAAGACAACCGAATAAATACTGATTCTTATGTGAATGGCGAGAACCTCAAACAATCAAAAGGAAAAAGGAAAAGGGGAGAAACTCCGGAACGAAATGCCAAAAAACAGAAAATGGAAGCCGACAAACCTCAAGCGGCTGAGGAGTTCGAGGAATTGCAAGAGCCAGAAGAACCGGGACAAGCAGGGGGCTCGCAAGAACGAGAGGACCCACGAGAACTAGGTGAGCCAGAGAAACTTGATATACCCGACAATTCTGCAAACACTGCATGGAGTGCGCTGGAATGGAAACACACTGGTCTCAATACGTTGAATCCTCCCACCGAGATGCCGCCACTCGTCCCAGACGAGGAGCCTTATATCCCTACCGGCACCAGCAGATTAATTCAAGAACAAATGGACGTTCTCCAGCCGGTCGCAGGGGCCTTGGAACGGCTTTTTGGGAATGCGGTGCAAATAAATTGGTCGGAATGGCTGGATCCTAGACATGGCCCTCAGGTCGAGTATATCGATCAAGAGGACGACGAAATGTTGAAGCTCCTGCTCAACGATGACGAATACAAGTATCTAAAGGATCTCTTCAGCAGCTTCTGAAGAAGAGATGGATACAGATTAATTGCCATCTGGTTGCCACGAATTGCAAAAAATCAGTGCTCTCCCATCCGATTGAACGGCCAGGTCCTTTGGGGGTCATAGTTCGAACACTTTTGCCTAATGAATTTGATTGAATTACAACGAGTTCTTATGGTTCTTACCGATTTGAATTTGATTTAGCCGTACTTTGCTTTTGTTGCTTTACTCTGTTTCTTTCTTTTCCTTTCTTCTCATAGCTTTGATTTTTTTTCCGAAGTTGTCTATCGTTCGGAGGTTGATTTAAGGTTGCGGGTGGTGGGGGAGATCCGTGGGAAGCCGACAGCCAATGCTCATCGAGTTTTTTCAACTTCACCTCTTCTTCTCACGACGACATTGCTAGTTATTTCGCATTTTTAAATCTCAAATTACTCTATCGCTACTAGTATTATTATTATAATTATCCATGAAAAGAAAAGATGTTTTCTCTAATGTATTTATTGAAAAGCGTATGACTATGCCATGTCTTTTCTGGTTGGAGATGTGCTTCTTCTACAACAATGCACACGACAATACCCAAGCATGTTTTGGAGTCAAGATAGCAACTTATCACAGAGCCAATCTGAAATCTCAAGATTGAACGAAGCTCGTTGATTTTCCATTTTAAAATGCAGCTTAATCAGTTAAGATTAAGTGCCCTACAATGGGGTTTCCATGACAGTTCCGGATCCATCTGATAACCCTATATGCAACCTTACTGGAGTTTAAGCATTGCTATATCTCCACGCAAGGGCCCTCAGAGCTGTATGGCAAAATGATCTACAGCTGGTATTCTTCATCATTAGATCTTCTCTAGCTATACAAGTATTTTCAGGTCCTGGAAAATGGCAGCTAGCTGCAGGCTATGTCCAGTTAATGGCACTAAGGTAGCTCAAGTGAATTGTCGGAGCAACTCTCCTACTACACATGATATCCAACAAGGAGATTACCATAGCTCTCCCAGCCATTCAATTTTTAGCTCATATGGTCCCTTCACCTATTTTCCATATCTCACTTTCGACAGAATTCAAGCTCGCTAACCAGCCCCCCTGCCACAATAACTTTTTTGTTCCTAAACTTCTCGCTAGCTAATTTCGCTCTCTCACTTTGACACAATTATATCACTCTGTTCTCTACTCCACACTCAATATTTCTTTCTGATACAACATTTTTACCTTGCTAAAGTAGCAAATATTGTTACTGATAAACACCTCGCTGCAACATTTTAACAGCATTGAATTGGTTCTTTTATTTCTCAGCCTGAATGTGGCTCAACATGAGCACTGCAATGAGGGAGAACAGGGAGCCGTCTGAGCCCTCAGGTTCCGAATATGGGTCATCCCCCTTTAGCCAAGCTTCGAACGGAGGAAAGGCTGCGTATTCTGGCTTTACTACTCCTGAATCTATCGGGAACGTTGCCTATCGGACTCAAGCTACTGAAGATGTAGCCGAGAAGAACTTGACTCTGATGAGTAAGGACCCGTTCGCCTCTTGTACGCACATCTTTGCTAATTGAGTAGCCCTCGGACCTTATTTTAACTTCGATCCATCGGGATTGAACTATCAATGCCGTCGTAAGTATTTCTTCTCCGTAGCTGACCCCCTTTTCACCAGTATTGCCTGCCGCTAACTCTTCTATAGACGACGGCCTCCCCGACAAGTTTCATACCTGCCACCACCCGTACCATTCATCGTACACTGAAGATAATCTTCCTCTCCTCCTTTTCAGGTTGGAGCCGCCAAATGGAAACAATTCGGAGTATATTGGAAATTTGGTGGAAAACGGCATGGTCGTCCTCGATTATCAAGGGAATCCAGTGCGAAACTTTCCGTTTTTGCCACGATATATCTCTGTTAAGCCTTCTGGATGGCTCATCGAATTTTGGATGCGATCAGACACTCGTCTCACCTACCGAGACATCAAAGCTAGGATGCCGGTCGCCAAAGAAGAGCTTCCTTCGGACAACGTCCTTAATATGAGACGTGAACGTGACGCTCGTAAGCCTCTTGGTTTGTCGTGCTGGACTGCTCGTCGTGGTGGTGTTACCAAGGCTGAAGTTGAACGTGTTGAACAATTATCTGCTGAGAACATTATGCACAACACGGCCTTGAAAGTTCGTTGCGACCTCCAGCCTGCCGTCCTGGAGTCAAGATCCTTCTATCCAAACTCAACACCGCAACACTATCCGTTGGATACCTTTTTGGATAACGGCAATGAGTCTCATACCCCGGGACGTCGTCTCAATGAGAGCATCGAGCTGTTATTCAAGCTGCAAGTCTTAGCAATGGATTCCGGTTTAGACGATTGGAGAAACTTACCAGAAAGCCAACTGCCCGAATGGTGGGCTAAATCCAAAAGCAAGGGGAATTCCGAAGTCGGCAATGCTAGCCAGAGCCAAGAATCATCAGTGATCGGATCGGTTCTCTCCACCCCCAAATCAGCACCCCGGTCACGAATGAGCTGGAAGACTCCTCAGAAGACTGGGCTCTCGACTGCCTCCAGCGCCCAAACCCCGCAAGGTTTGGTGACGCCTCAAAGTGTTTTTGGGGATACTGCTACCACGTTAGCTTTATTTACTGATTCCAATGCGATTGAAGACTCAAGCAATACGTACCACTATAGCTCCCCAGGGTATGATATGGCCACAGGCGATGAAATGACCGCCTATTCGTCGCCATTCAATGACTATCAGTCACTTCCAGCTCTGGGATATCATCAGCTGCAGACCTCTCCAAGCAGCGGAATGGATACCCAAGGCGTTGACATGAACGCGATGCACAACGCCTTTTTATTTGCTTCCAATACTTTTCAGCAACAAGATGTCTTCTCTTCCGCCGCCTCTCAAGGCACAATGATCGACTACTCCTTGTTCGATCATCCGTTTCTGTTCGACTGCCCCATCCAGAACCACCAAGTCGATTACACCCAACACTTCGGCAATGTCGCAATGGAGGGCTTCCATAACCACACTTCGGCATATAGTTCTGACTACAGCCCCTCAGCGCATCGCTTCAACGGCAATATGGGATTCTCGGTCCGCCAGCACCATGACCACAAGCTGAACATGAACACTGGCGAGGTCATGGGCCGCAACAACCCGTTCCCTTGGACGGGAAGGCACAGAAGAAATTCGTCCTCCCAGCGCTCTTTTGAAAATTTCCTTATGGAGGATCTTCCGTTTTGAGGACAGGTTCGATTTTCGAATAATTCACTCCGTCCTCAGCGTTTCAAACGATCTTCACCAAAGGCTTTGACATTGCCCCTAAATGTCCCCCAGAAGCTGCAAGGGTGAAAAGAAGGAAAGAGAACAAATTTTTTCTTGATCTGCTTGGTTTATTTTTACTTTTCTTTTTGTGAATTACTACTTCCCCTGTTTATGGCATGTTGATACTTCTTGGCCTTTTCGCCTCTCTCACAGTCATGTTTGGGATGGTGATTCCCGGCTCTTATTACCTAGCCATATCCTGTTTTCTTTGCTTGCTCGCGGTGCTTCCCGTGTTTTGTGCTTGTTTATCTCTGGTTTATTGCTGTTCCAGCGTGCGGCAAAGAGAGGTGCTAGCTTTTAAGCCTTCCCTTATGACTATTCTCTTCTGACCCATTATTCTTACCAATTATGACTTATGACTTTAGATGTGCGAGCCTCAGGGCCTTCTTGTATTTTTTTTTCGATCTTGTTCTTTGTTTATTTTATCTTCTTTGATATTCTTACTGCCCCAGAGATTGTATCCCTAGCAGCTTGAACTTATTTAGGTTTTACTCGTAGATAGATCCAATGCCAGCAGGTCTTCAAATGCGCTGCTTTCCGTTCTCATCCTTTACTTGTTTTACAGCTTATGCCCTCCAGTTTCCCTTAATCATCCCTAAATAAGGAGGATACTATCGAGCGAAGAAAAGCCCGCCGCAACACCTCCCTCATCACTATCCTGGGCCTTGGTCCTCATCAACCAGCCTCCCTGTTCATTTCGCAAGACCTTTCCATTAGCATTGTCCCATAGTATTGTCCCAAAAATACCCAGTTCGCCAACAACATTGCCTGTCAGCACCTCACCATCGCTACGGAGTGCAATGTTCCTTGTTGAATTTGGTGGCTGGATGAGCTCCATTAAAATCCACCCTTTCCAGTCCCTTTCGGGCATGGACCGCAGATATCCGGGAATAGCATTGCGGTAGATGTTGTTCCCGCCGCCTTCACGCTGGGGCTTGAGGACGTGAGTTGCTGCGGTCGTTGGGTTGAGGGCAAGGTCTCTTCCTTGACCGGGAGAGGAGAGATCGTATTGTGGCGCAAATGTATCGCGCAACTGCTTGATGATTTGGGGGTCGATATGGGGAAGGAATCGAGACAAATGGTCAGGCCCGGTGGGCTGAGCGAGCACTTGTTGGACCTTTTTGCATCCCGACAATTGATTGAGGATCGTCGGGCATTTGATTGCTGCTGAGCGTTCGAGATGTGCACGCGCCTGCCATGCGCTTTCATCTGGGTAGTCTTTTGGTCCGTAGAAACTTCGAAGATAGATGGTGGTTGCTTCAAACTGGACCGAAGGAGCATGCGGTGGCGTGTATATTAGTGGGCGAGAGTGGTTTCCCTGGGGAATAGCGGTCAACCTGAGGACGTCTGAGCTGATTACGCGAAATACGGGTATCTTGTGAAACTCAGTAAGACGACTTGAGAGTTCGAGCTGGTCGAACAAATTTCGTTCTCCATCCTGGACAATAAAGAGGATGCACAGCGGGAGTGGTGAGGATGACTTGGAGCTTCCGTATGCTTCATGGGCGGCAGCAAGCCCCGCTGCCAGGGTCACAATAGCTGTATTTTCTGGAATAGCACCCTCTTTCAGGGATTGGTGCGATGGATATGCAATTGGAGTTCCCGGTGGAGAAGATAAAAGATTCGAGTGCATTCTGCTCACGAGGCATGATAGCCCGCCAAACGAAGACGAGATGGTGTTGAACTCCACTTGTTTGAGAGATTGTTCATTGCTTCCCTCTGGGGTATGGAGCATATAGTCTGACCTGAAAAGGCCTACCGATAGCGATTGGACATAACCCTCTTGTTTCACCGCCTTGTGGACTTTCCATAAATTGGCAACAAAATCGTCGACGTCGACGAGGCTAGGTATGTAATTAGCACATGGCGCTCATCTAGAACGGGGAACCAGCTTACTTTTCAATAATCTCTCCTAGCCAGGCTTCATCGGCAGTGATTGCAGCATACAATTCGTTATAAACGGTCTGTACCGAAACCGCAGAGTCATAGCAGGATTTTGGGAAGAGACTAGGGAACAAAGTCACAGGCGCATTGGTCGCCAGGACAGAATTGGCATCTGACGCGTTTGATACTACATCCGGAGACGGTCTAACAGCCAAGCCATGTTGTATCGTCCAGTCTTTGACTGTGGTAACTAGATATTTCTTTTGTTCCGAGGAGAGTTCCGGGGGGTAAGTGGAATATGCGGATTGATCCATTGCAGTCTATATGTTTTTGAGTGAATATTCACTCGTTTAGATGGAAATCAACCAAAGTCTAGCACGCAATCGATAAAGAAATAAATGAATATAAAATAAAAAAAGCCGATGCTTACGCCAAAACGCAAGATGATGAAGCCTTGAGATATTTGTAGGCGATCGAGGGGCGGATTATTCAGCACCCCGCTTGGTCCAGCCCCGATTTCTAAGCTGGAGCGAGGCCGAACAGTGAAGAAGAGGGAAAGGGATGAAAGATAGCTCGCAGGGCGGTATAAAGTCCATCGAGATTACATTTTGACTATCCCTATCTACTGGAACCGTGTGTACGGACTGCTTTTACCAAAATGGCGGCGGTGCGGTATACTGATACGGATCGTACTGGCCTGCCCCTTGGCCCTGGACATAGTGCTGGTCATACAGCTGCTCCGCATTATACTGGGCATATCTCCTCGCGTCTTCATGTTGCTGGGGATCCATCTTCCGCTTCTGGGCCATTTTGTCCATTTCGGCTCCAACAAAGCCGGCTAGCAGTTCCTTCGCAAATTGATGGGACATTTGTTTCCCTTCGCGGAACGCCGCATTAGCAGTCATGCTTTTGAATGGAAACTCAAGTGTAGACTTGCCTTTCTTGCGCTGATGGTCCTCGAACAGCTTGAACCCCTCAAAGGAAGCAGCGCCAGCGAGGAGCTCATGCGAGAATTTGGGATCATGCTCATTGCCATAGACCTGTTTTTGAGCTTCATGGGATTCTCCTTTCGCAAAGATACTCGGTCAGCACTTGAATTTATCTAGTGGAAGGGGTCCGAGTAAAAGCGAGCATACCCCAGCCAAACACCATTTTGGATTCGAACTGCAGAACAAGCTGCTAGGATGTCTGAGACTTGATATTGAGGGTATGGACCTCGAGTTTGGACTTTCACCATGACTGGCCCATGGGATTTTCAGGCCCTTTTTATACCAGCCACTCTGCGTATGAACCCATAAGCTTTTCCTCTTCCATGGTGGAGGGAGCGAAGAAGATGGAAAGTTGGTGCACAAGCTTGCCAACTTGCTTCTATGTACACTCTAATTGAGCAGACAGCTAGTTGCTGCTGTAACTACTATACTCAAATTCGTATTAGCAATCTTGTTCTTCCTGTTCTCCTTCTGAGATAATTGCCTGGGCTAAAAACCTAGAGCCAGGGCCATTATCAGTGGCACTTTTCAGTACCAGCGCTCACCAGATTTTGAAGGACGGCTGCACCGTGGATAGAAATGGATTTCTGTAATCGGGATCATATGATTCTAGTAGTTTTAGTCTTCGCCTTTTAAATGACCTCTCCTCTGAAAATGACAATTTTTGTCAACTCGCGCCAGTTGAGCTCAAAGGGTGCAGCCAGTTTGATCCTACGCAGCAACCTCCCTGGAAAAAGCACATCTTATCAGAGGTTCTGGTTGTTTTCCAAAGGTGAGAGACAAGATTCTTGATTCTCTTGAGAGACAGAGTACAGAGTGGTAACGGCGTAGACGCGGGTGTCGCCGCGTCGCAGGAACTAGTAGTGAATCGCCACCAACTCACGTGAGCGCGTTGTCTGGATGTATATCAAAATGTTGAAATCAAGTGAGACTGACAAGGCGCAAGGAGGAGCGGGGGGACAGTTCAGTGAGCGGTTGGCAGTCTGGTCAGCCATCCTGTTAGTTGGCGCGCTCGTTTGCTCTTTTCAATGCCTGCTGACTCTCAATTTTCACGATCAGAATCCACCATCCTCTCTCTTCATCTCGCCATCTTTTCGTGCCGACGCCCGCCCGGCTGATAAGGAACGTGATGCGTTGAAATGCCTCCGGTCTAGCTGACATATAAGATATTTGCTCATGGAGGAGGGTCTGCTGGAAGACAGGGATCCGTTCGACTGGTCGATCGACGAGGTGGTGGCATACCTCTGTCATGGCTCATTTGATGCTTGGAGTCGCTCCAAAGTCCCTCCGCCGCGCCCGAATCCGGTGTTCTTAGAAAGGACTTTACGCGAAAACGACATTACCGGTCATGTTCTACTGACTGAAATCAACAAACAGACACTGGCTGAGGATTTTGGGATAAAGTCGCTGGGCCAACGCGCAACGATTGCTCAGGCCGTCCAATACTTGCAAGGACTATCGCGGGGCTACAGAGATTATGCTGGCCACTTAACCTCTGCAGATATCAAGCCGGAGAATTACGCCTCCATCGCTAGTCCTGCACCGTTGGGCTCTCCGCACCTTTTCCGAACCCCAAATGCGGCGGTTCATTCACATGAATATTTGCAGCGAGCGGCGTCCTTCGGGATTGCTTCCTCCCAGCAAAACACTCCAGCACCTGTTGACACGTCAATCGACAGCAGCGAGCGAGCTTTTGCTCAACCCTCACCTGACAGACCAGTCGGTGCCACGGCACCGGCAGAGAATCCAACCCCTCCCGGTCCGAAGCTGCTTCCCGATATCGTGGGGAGTCATAGTGAAACAAAAAGACGCCGTGGCGAACATTATGTGACAGATAAGGATGGGAAAAAGCGGCGGAGGTTAGAACTTACCTCCCTAACGACGCGTTCTGAAAAGCCTCAAACACGCCCGAGACGCTATCTTGACAGAAAAAAGGCCATTTCAACGATCTTCTACGATGATACTATGGGCGATGGAGGTGACAGCGAGGAAGATACATTCATCATAGAGGGTTCGGATTCGTGTCCCATAGGCTATCGCCATGTCCTGAATCAGAGGATGCGATACTATTTTCGCCAGAGGCCTCAGTACTTCAAAACCAAGGAGGGCAAGCCTGCTATTGCTGTATTTCCTTACGACGGCACATCGTTATCACGGGAAGACCCCCGATTTTTTTCCTTGTTTATTAAAGATGGAAAAAAGGTCAATGTCACTAGGGAAAATGTCTCTGATTGGCCCGAATTCGTTACTGGAGATGATGAACTGCATTACTTACTTACCAAATATCCACCTAAAGGCGAACACGATGCGTTGCCGGTATATGGCGAGTCTGCCTCCGAAGGAGATTATGATTCCGAAACTTGGAAGGAGATACAAGAGGAGCATGAGCAAACAAACGTTGCTGGTCCACAGGCCTCGAAATTCTTGTCACAGACGGATGTTGACTCCATTATTGACTCCTGTATTGCAGATTTCGTAGGTAAATGGCAATCCCGAAAGCGTCCAATCGAGGAGCGCAAGGCAAGACGGATATGGCGACGTGCCAGGGCAAAACAAACCCGGCTAGCAGATATCAAAGCTGCTTCTAATCAAATTGCCCACATGGACAGCCGTCTGAAAGAACTCCGGAAAGCCATAAAAGTGACACCCTGGTCTCAAGCCAAGGATGTACGGATGCAATGCCAATCCATGGAGCAAACGGTTTTTGAACGAGAGCACCATAAATGGATCATTGAGGTCTTAGAGCGTGAGAAGTGTCCGCTGAAGGTGCCCGGACCGAACTTTTCGCAGCCAAAACCCTTGCGGTCCATTCAATTGCCGGACGATGAAGAGTCATTGGGCTCTGATACCGATAATAGCGGCAATGACACAGATGATTTCATTGTCCCCGACGAAGACCCTACAATCCCCAGCAAAGGCTTTGTGGACGAACTTCCTCCAAGCCTCCTCCCTACTGTTGAAGAATCCGACGAAGATGAAGTTGTTTCCGCAAGGAAGAAGAGAAAATCTCGACGAGGCCGCCAGGATGCGCGAAAACCTGCTCGGAAAAGTCACGCAGCGCCCTCCTCAAACAAGAATTCACGAAAGCCAGTTGAAATTGATGTTGTAGATCTTACACGGACCGATAGTGAAGACGGGGATGCTAGCCTTGGTAACGAGAGACGGGAGACCTTTAACGTGCGTACGCCGCCGTTGAATAGCAAGCCACGGAATTCTTCGTCCTCGCATATTCTTGGTGATTTCGAGCCTCCAAAGAGCCCCTCTGTCACACCCGGCGCGTCGACCAACGTCGCTGATTTGGATTTTGCCCAGATTTTAGAATCCTCGGTCGCAGAGCTTGAGAAGCACCCCACTCACTTGATTGTATATTACGTTCACCAAATGGGCGACAAAGACCGAGAGGGCATCAAAAAGATTTTCAACACGAAATCTTTTGGCCATTTGAAAGATGTCATGTGCAGGGGCCTGCGGAACATGTCGCAACATGAGACCACGATTCCTGGTCACAGTAACGAACATTCCAGGCTGTATATGAGAATGGCGATATGCTACATATCATGGGTCTCACGCAAAAGAATATCCGATCAGGATCGCATAAACAAACAGGCCATCGAATATGCACTGCAGAAGAAAAAGATCCGACAGTTTCTTCCTATTCTTGCCGATGTTGTTCGGACATATGCAGAAAAGAGGCCCAGGGCGCGAAAGAAGAGCAAGAAATCTTCCGTAGAGGACACCGCGGAATCGAACACGGACTCCGACATGTCGAGCAAATCTGCTGATGAGGAAGCGGATGCTTTATCGGACTTTGTGCGTACGCCTCATAGGAAAAGAAAACGTGCTGTAAAACAAAGCCAGGAGGCGATAAATGCTCAGAAACTAGCACAACGCCGAGTTCAGCTTCAAGAGGAGCAGCAGCAACGCCTGCTGAAGAGGTTTCAAAACTCAGGAGTGGCAAATAGTGACCCGATTCGACAAGCTATCAGCTTCGACGAGCCTGTAATTTATCTGGATCCTCACATTGGTCGTCGCGTCAAGCAGCACCAGCTACATGGAATGCAATTCATGTGGAGAGAGTTAATCAAAGATGAAAAGCGTCAAGGTTGCCTTCTTGCCCATACCATGGGGTTGGGCAAAACAATGCAGGTGTAAGTATTAGTGGTTATGTTTGGGCTTCAATGCTCCCGTTGCTGATTCTATACAGTATCTCGTTGCTAGTGACTATCGCAAATGTGGCAAATTCACAAGATCCCGAACTCCGGAAACAAATCCCAGATACTTTTCGCGAGTCCCGCACGCTCATCTTGTGCCCATCATCTTTAATCGAGAATTGGTGGGAGGAATTCCTAATGTGGAGACCAGGAGACCCGGAGTCAGTGAGCAATCTCGGCCCGATCAGAAAGATTTTGCAGTCAATGGAGCCTTGGGAGCGATTGAAGGAGATCGCAGCATGGCATTCCGAAGGCGGTGTTCTCCTTTTGAGCTATGATATTTTCAGAGCTTTCATTCTTAACCGAGCAACCAAAAGCCGGGGTTCTTCTCTTGGTGCGAAGGTCCATGAGACAATCAAGAAGCAGCTCCTTGATGGGCCGAATATCATCGTTGCCGACGAAGCACACAAGATGAAAAATCGAAACACCGGAATCGCCGAAGCAGCGAGCGGCTTCAAATCAAAAAGTCGAATTGCCCTTACAGGTTCTCCGCTCGCAAATCATCTTGAAGAATACTACTCAATGATCAATTGGATTGCTCCTGGGTACCTGGGCGACTTTGTGCAGTTCAAAGCGAAATATGTTGAACCCATCGAGGCGGGTCTGTATCGCGAAAGCACACGGGCTGAACGTCGGGAATCTTTAAAGAGGCTCCAAGTACTGAAAAAAGACCTGGATCCGAAAGTGAACCGTGCCGACATTTCAGTTTTGAAAGGCGATCTTCCTCCGAAAGTGGAATTTGTCATCACTCTGCCCCTGACTGCCATTCAGGAAGAGGCGTATAAAATCTACGTCGCGACTTTGTCAACCGGAAAAGACGACGTGCCCAACGCGCGTTTGTGGGCTTGGCTCGCGATACTATCGCTTCTTTGCAATCATCCGTCGTGCTTCATGGAAAAGATACTGAAGAAGAACCGCGATAAAAAGCAGCAAGGTGTGCTGCAGGATTCGGAAAATGAAAGCGTTATCGATGACATAACTGACAGCCAGACTTTGGGCCCGGAAGTTATCAAAGAGGTCCAGCGTGTTTTTGAAGGAATAAGCGATCTGAAGTCTACGGCGCTTTCGCATCGTGCGACGATGCTTGAGCAGATTGTCAAAGAATCAGTCAGCGCCGGCGATAAGGTCCTGGTTTTCTCTCATAGCATTCCCACTCTCAACTATCTTGAACACATCCTGAAGCAGAACGGTTGGACATATTGTCGTCTGGATGGAACGACGCCGATTTCGAGCCGGCAGGTGGCCACAAAATATTTCAACAGGACCGATTCTCCGATGCAGGTTTATCTTATTTCCACGAAAGCGGGCGGTTTGGGTCTCAATATCCCCGGCGCCAATCGCGTGATTATCTTTGATTTCGCATTCAATCCCACTTGGGAGGAACAAGCAGTTGGACGAGCCTATCGGTTTGGACAGACGAAACCCGTGTTTGTTTATCGTTTCGTCTCCGGGGGCACATACGAAGATGCGATGTATAACAGGACTGTCTTCAAAACCCAGCTTTCTTTCCGGGTGATTGACAAAAAGAACCCGATAAGATATGCCTCCAAGTCTAAGAAAGCATATCTTTTTCCGCCGAAAGAAGTGAAGCAGCGAGATCTCTCCGAATTTAAAGGAAAAGACCCCAAGGTTCTCGACAAGATTTTACAACGACCTAATTTTGCTCGAGAAATCGCGCTCACTGAAACTTTCCAGCGTGAAGATAATGATGCACTCACACCAGAAGAGGAGCAAGCTGTTCAAGCTGAACTTGACGATGAAAGACTAAAGCGTAATGACCCAGAGGCCTGGGCGCGAAAGGAAGCTGAGAGACTGAAGCAACAGGACTCGAGATTGGCGATGGAACAGCCGTATCGGTACATTAACAACGTGCTCTTCTCCCAGCCGCCACCCAGGGTCCCAATGCCGCCTACATCAGGGGGATATCCCATGCCTGGCCCAGTATTCCATCGTGGTCTCAACACGGACCCTAATATTGTTTTTGGTGCTCCAAGTCCATTGGCCGCTCAGTTACGGTCTCAGCCTGCAGGCTCTGGGCCGCCTCCTCTTCAGCCTGATACCAGTTTATACGCAGCTCTGTCTTCGCAACCACCCAATGGCCGGACAGCAACCTATGCGTCATTCACGACGGATGCCCTTGCAGGTCCTAGTGTACCGCCTACATCTTCTAGCATGCCCGCGCCACCCGTGATGACAAACATGGCTAATCTAGCGCATAACACTACATCACCCTCTGTCAGCGTGCCTCCTAGACCTTTAGCTGCAAATATCCCGGGCTCCGTCCACCATCCTTCACCGGCCAAGCTTACCGATGTACCCGTTACTACGGCTTCTACACAGCCAATACCAAACGCGACTAATCATGTACTCGCTAATCCTTCGGGTGGATCCTCGAATCCATCTACAACATTACCAGTTAACGATGCCGTCCGTACAAGTTCCAACATACCGGTACAACCTTCCACCGCTCCTCCATCGAGCGCACCGAGCAGGCCAGCAATAGCCTCTGCGGCAACCTCAAAAATTGCGTCTCAACCCACCAAACCGGGAGACTCATCCAAAAACCCCGTGAATCCGTCTCCAGCGAAAAGACCTTCGGGTAATTTCGACGGAGCAGACGACCGAGACAGCACAGGCACCTCTGAGTCAAGTGCCAACTCGGCTGGCAGCTCGCCAAAAACTCCCATTGTCGAGGAGAATCCAACCCGTTGTGCCACGCAGTAATCCCGCCCGCTCTCAGCTCTCGTACCCCAAAACCCAGGGTCTCATTTCGGCTGCGGCCTTGCAACAATCTCTATTGAAAATTCAATTTTTTTTTTTTTTTTTTTTTTTTTTTACTTTATTTCTTTTACCAAGTTGAAAGACTCTGATTTTGTGGTTTGCTCATCATCAGTGCTCCCGGTCTTTTTCACGCCCTGCATTTTTTTAGTGACGGTGTTGAAGGAGAAGGAAGGGGAAGGACAATGGAAATTTTAATCCAGAGGTTAAAGCATACTTCTCCTTCTAATGCTGAATTTAAAATACCCTGAACATTTGTTACGGTATAAGCAATCGGTCAGGAGCCCAGGCAAGGATTTACAGATGTTCCTGGTCTAAATAGATCGCTTGAAGTCCTGTTCTTTAGTCTAGAATTCATTTTGACGTATATACTACAAGGCAGGGAAAGGTCTATAATTGCATATGCAGCTCAGCTTAATCATGCGAATCTGCCAGTTTTATCTTTCAAAAACTTCGCTGCCAGATCTAGAGTATCCTGGACTCCAGGTACCACTGCTGGCGGAAACCCGATAAACCCATGGGGCGCTCCGGGAACGATTCTCGCCACTGCCTCCCCGCCAGCCATCTGCCATTTTACAGTCATGAAGACGGTATCGTCGAGTAGGATATCCTCGGTCCCGCAAGTGAATAGCGCTGGCGGAAGGGATTTACCTGACTCGGTGAGGGACCGAAAGTTGAAATATAATGGGGAGATGGAAGGGTGTTTGCGGTCAAGTGTAGGATCGGGGACGAAAGCGTCCTGTAAGGGAAGTTATTAGCTCCGGTTCATTGGGGGAAGAGGTGTATATTTACGGTAAATTGAGACATGGTCTCTCGATCGAGAACGAGTGATGGGCTCCGTTGATAGGTAAACATTGTGGGAGTGTAGGAGAGATCGAATGCGCCATAATGGACAAGTAGGCCACGTAGTTTGAAGTCTGAATATTTTGGATCCTGGTGGCTAAGGAGGTGAAGAACTGCTAGGGCGGAGAGGTGGCCTCCCGCAGACTAATTCCAAAGTCAGGCACATTTTCAGTGTTTTGTATATAGACCGTCTAGCTGAAGATAAACGTTACCTCTCCTCCGATGAACTGCAAGGGCGCACCAAACGCCTTTTCGGCATTGTCCACAAGCCATTCCGCAGCATCATAGCAATCTTCAGGCGCAGCAGGAAACGGATGCTCAGGTGCAAGCCGATACGCGATTGATATCGACACGAGGTTGGCGGCATCCGCATAATGTTTCAATAGGGGGTCTTGACTGAGAGAAGCATTGTCAATTGTTGCACGCATGTGAGGCTGTCTGTGGACTGATAGCCTTACGACAATTCATCTGATAAGACCCATCCGCTTCCATGAAAGTGGAGGAAGACACCTGACGGCGTAGAGTCCCCGCTCGGTTTGATGACCCTGCATGGAATATTGCGGCCTGCTTCACGAGAAGGGATCATAAAAGATTGGCCGCAATCAAGCTTGGGTGGTATAGGAAATGCAGTCTCGCCGCGGCGTATCATTTCTCTAAACGCTTCGGCACCGGTCTTGCATGGCCATGGTTAGTGAAAACGACTAGCGAAGAGCATGAGCGCATTTCTACCTGCCACCATTTCGGATGGCCATCTAGCATGCTCATTATCTGCTTGTTGAATTCATGCGATGCGGCGGGAATCGCACATGGCTGGAACTTGGAGGCATTGACGGATACATCGCTTCCAAACGCCATGATGAATCCTCGAGACGGTGGAAATGGATATAAAACAGAGAAAAGAAGCAGTAGAATTACTTCTATCTGCTGAGATAAAATTGAGAAACTGTGGAAGCACGAAGAGGCCGCCTCTTTATCAGTTTCTGCAAAGCATGCCTCTTCCCACGGCCAATTGAACAGTTCTTCATATTCAATGGACTCTTCCTTCAAAATATCGCGTTTCCACCCAGGGACGCTGACTGTCTGCGCGTGAGACTGGCGCCGAGACACCAGCACCATCAACAGGGTGGCTAAATATTCGTCATCCTGAGTAAACCCTTGCCATCGCGCGTAGTTACACATGAGTCAACCGGGAACCTGGAGCTGAGAGATGCCACCTGCAGTGATCCAACGAAGGCATAGACGGTGAAGGAGATGAAAGCGCAGCGACGAGGCGAGCATCTCAGCGATCGGTCTTTTCCGAGCCAACAGCGACTTTGACCCGGGCTCGAGCCTACAGCAAATTTCTTCATGCGGAGGATTGCAGATTGACCAATTCACTTGGGCGTGCCACGATGAATGCGATCCGCCGGCCAATCAGTCAGCCACACTCAACGCCTCTCGCACATTTTTTTTTGAATCGGCTGTGATCAGAATCGCAGTTAGACGAGGGCAAACGCGAGAGCAACCCATCTTCGGAGCCTGGATGAATACTTTGCTACGGAGTAGATAAGCCTATTCCCTCTGTTCTCTCGCGGCTACACATGGAACAGTCCCCCGTTCCATCAGGATACCGTGCCATATTGGCGGCACGGGAGCAGGAATTCAACGCTCGTCTGCAGGACGGACAGATCTCGCCCCTGATATTCCCCCATGATTTCGTCTCCCTCTTCGTTACTGTTGGGGTGTTACTGGTGCCATGGCCTCGCCAGGGTGCGTTCAAGTACGCCAGGCAGCTCTCATTTTGTCTGGTCTTGTATTTGAATATCTTGACCATCCGCAAATGTCGTTCTCGCGCTATGGCGAACGGCTACGGTGTTGGTTTGGCCTTTATCTGGCATACCATTTGGAGCGCAACCCTCCTTGTGTTCAACGACGTTCAGGGGAAGTTTAAGAGGATAGAAAAAGACACCACCATCTGCGAGACCAAACTAAATGGCGTTGACTCTGTAGTAAACAGAGATGGGCCTGAGGAAAGGACAGGATTGGGACATCTTCACGGTCAGCTGAACGGAACACCAGCCCGTCGACGCTCCTCGGATCGAGATATGAACAACTCGGGAACGTCTCCCGTCAAGGAACCTGGCCGCACTCATTACACAACATATTATCGATGGCAGCCATTCCCGAAAACTTTTTCGCACCGCCTAGCCTGGGTTCTCGACATCTCCACGTTTTCCTTTCGAGGCCCCGGGTGGAACTGGAGTAATCCAAACGTGGCACCTGCGCCGGACAAATCTGCAACGAAATCCGCTCTCAAGGCTATGCTAACGACCACGGCCATCCACTATTTGAGGCTGGATCTTATCAAAGTACTTGTAATGCAAGATCCATATTTCTGGGGAGTTCTAGACTCACCACCTCCTGCGTTCTTTGCGCCTCTTGGCCAATATGCAGGCATACCCGCCCTTGCATACCACTACCTTCTCATATGCCTCGGTATAGTCTCAGCACTGATGGTATATTACGGTTGCTTGTGCATTATTTATCTGCTTATCTCTCTGTCCTGTGGCCCACGCAGTTGCGTCAGGGTCCCAATCGATGCCCCATGGCTCTATCCTAACCTCTTCGGCCCGTTTCTTTCCTCCGTACTCGACAAAGGTTTAGCTGGCGCCTGGAGTAAATGGTGGCACCAAGTCTTCCGGTTCGCATTTGTGTCGCCCACCGCGTGGGTGTTCCCATATCTACCACATTTCCTTCGAAAAAAACCTTATTTCCCGCTCTTGCGCGCAATCGTTGCTTTTGCTTTGAGCGGATTGATTCACGCCTGCGGAAGCTATACTCAGCTCGGAACTACACGTCCCTGGGGACCGTTTTCCTTTTTCGTCGTTCAGGTTCCGGGCATACTGATACAGCAACTTGCGGGGGAGATTTGCGCACATTTACCGTTTGCGCTCCCCAGGTGGCTGAGGCGGTGGTCCAACCTCGCATTCTTCATTTTCTGGATCTTGTTAACCGGTCACCTTGTGGCGGACGACTTTGCTAAAGGGGGTGTTTGGTTGTTCGAGCCTGTTCCAGTCAGCCCCATTCGAGGATTGGGATTTGGGGCTGTAGGGGAGGGATGGTGGTGTTGGCATGGCAAATGGTTTGGATTGTGGAAAGGCGAGAAATGGTGGCAGCGAGGGGTTGAGATATTTTAAATGTAGTCTTTGCAGATTTTATTGGCCATAGCCATCTATTGTCTCGTTCTTGCGGAGTTTTCTCAAGGCAAATAGATAGATTAGATGTATATTATGAGGATACAGGGCTTTCGGAACTTTTTGAGATTAAGACCATTGGGGGCTAAAATTTCTCTCATGATACACAAATTCACACAGCATATTGAGCCTTATTGCATAGAAATGTCATCCTCCTCATCTGTATCTGGCTCAATATTAAGTTGTGGAATCTCATCGCCGCTCGACATTTCTTCATCTTCATTCACAGCGACAATATCCTTTTGCACCAACACGCTGGTGCTGGCCTGGAAAAAGCCTTGGCTGACCGTTGGTTCCAATGGTTCTGAGATATCCTCGCCCGGTTTTGGAACGACTGATTTATGACTCAATAATTCTCCAGCGTAGGGCATTTCTACCGATGCAGCTCGTTGGTGCAATGATTCTTCCTGCAAAGTGTCGATAATCGGTGTTTCCATATCCGCGCGGGCTTTTTTACCTGGAGAAGAAATAATAACTGGTGCGGTTGCTTGCTGAGGCTCGCTGTCAGTTTCACGGCTCCTCTTGGTTCCTCTGCTGTCTAGCCCTGCAGTGTCGATATCCATTGGTTTGGGGGCCAAGTCTGCTAGTACAGTGTTCTCTGTTGCTAGAACTGGTCGTTGAATTGTATCACGGTTTGCCGTATTAAAAGCTTCCTCTACATCGCTCTCGTTCTGTTGGATTGCGAAATCGAATTTGCGTTTTCCTGCGCCAGTCGTGAGAACAGGCATCCGTGGTCTTAG
Organism: Uncinocarpus reesii 1704; assembly: GCF_000003515.1. NCBI lineage: Eukaryota > Fungi > Ascomycota > Eurotiomycetes > Onygenales > Onygenaceae > Uncinocarpus > Uncinocarpus reesii. The sequence continues at coordinate 4,148,909 of NW_003052499.1, read as the reverse complement.
TAAACCTTCTACCTCCAGGTCGATTTTGTTATTCCTAGCGAGGAACGGCAGGATGCTCGCATGGCCGGGTTGGTTGTTGGTAGATGGGATAGGATTAAGTATACTCGCCATCATAAGTTTCGCATTCCCAGTAAGGATTGCAGTACGATCAATTTCTGCACGTAACGATAACGGAATTAGTTCGGTCGGCAAGTATGCAAGGGTATTGACCAGTGTTTGGCAGGCGATGGCTTGAACGTCCTGAAAGCCCGATGAGCTAGTGTCTACTTTTGTAGACCTAGCACTTGTGCCCAAAAAAGCGTCTGCGTTGATTACGGTTTGATTTCCCTTGGCTTTAGGATTCTGTTCTGTTGGCGTGTTGTCCTGAGCTTGAGGCAGCAGGTCAGCGCATGCCAGCCGTATCGCCGGAGTTAACAGCGACACTCCTTGTTTGGTAGATGTACATCCAATAACGGGTAAGATGGTGTTGATACACCGATAGGCTGCCGTCCGGACAGTTTTGCTTTCTTTTGCATTGTCGAAAATACAAAGCGCCTGATCAAGGCAGCTTTGAGCTATGGAAACACTTCCGGTCCCAAATGATTTGATTATTGCGGTGAGCAAATTCAACGTGGAGATATAGATCGCTGGCAGCTCGCTGAACAGGCTTTCTCTCTCAGACCGGCTAACTTCTCGGTTGATCATACGCGAGTTTTCAGCCTCACCTTCTGAGGCCGGAACATGAAGCGAAGCTAGCCGGGACGTTAGATCAAGAGTAGAGCCAATAGGGATCGATACGCTTGAATGCGAAGGACATGAGAGGAACTGTGACAGTAACCCTAGCAAACTGACAAGGCGGCCGCTCCCTTCTTGAATGCCATTCCACGGCTGTAGACCAAGGGGGTCTTGACCATCATCACCAACCGGGGTACTGTAGTCTTTGGACTTCGAGGAGTGGCGTAGTTCGGCATCCGCAGACTCCCACTGTTCCTTGATTCCTCGGAATAGATGGTCTCCTGCATGATGAGCGGACAAGATGGTTGACCGGTATCCTTTGAACCATTCCTCGCCGGCCGTATTTTTTGGAGCGCAATGATGCAGCGCCACAAGCAATCGTTGGGCAATCAAAACAGGAGGTTCAGAAACGAAATCAGCTGAGCCAATGGATCCAATTAACGGCAGGAGTAAATCGTGTATTTGCGCGGAGAACGGTCGGAATATCGTGGGATGGTTTGGAAGTAGCTCCAAGAAAGAACTAAAGACAGACGCAACTAAAGAGCTGTTTCTTTTCAGCTTCCTTCGACTATCTGATGCCGATTTGCTGGATATCAGGTTTAAACACGCAGTTATAAATGCTGGTAGTGAAGGAGTGGTGATTTCTCGTGTTAAGGTCGGATATTGGCGAGTAAGCTGAAAGATCCGCGTTAGGGTAACGAGAGACAGCTTTTTGGACGACAAAGGATCCGGTTTCTGCAGATAAATATTCGTTATTGACATGACTCCCAGGCTGCAAAGAGTGATACTTGATAGAAAGACTCACCCCCAGAATGGCCAAAAGCGCACGAACCCAAGGCTCGCAACCACGCAGTATTTCCCATTTACCAGCCTCTATCGCCGCTTTGACTAGTATAATTGCGGTCCATCGTCCTTCAATGCTTTTGTCCTGAAGCAAGCTGGTAATGCGAGCCTTCAATTTTGTCACAAGCAGTGCAGCATCGGGTGCGCCCGCCACCTTTCGCTGGTTTTCCGGCGCAGACAAAATAGAGCTACTTTCGCATAAGGTTGACGCCAAATATGCCGCCGCTGAAGGCAGCTCTTCAACCGGCGTCGTCGTCAATCGGTGGGTGGCTGCCCGGAGAGCCATAGTAGAAGCCATTGTTGATGCGGAGGAGCTGGTATCAATCGTGGATGCGGCTAGAATTGGCTGAGGGATTGTAAAAATGATCTCAAAGAGTCGGACAAGATCCCTTGAGCATCAATGCAGCCATTCTCTGTCGTTGCCTGAATTGCTCTCTGGCTTGGATGAAAGATCGTTGGTGTGGAAATTTATTTTTGGACGATTTAGCGCGTCCAACAGCCAGCTCTGGCAACTCTTTGAAAACGAACAATGACGATCAACATGACGAGCACCGAGAGATTCCCCTAAAATGCTTGCTTTGCAACATTGTCACTCATATGTCGTGTCATATATGAGAAACCATGACGGTAGGTGTCTCCCTCCAATGGTTATGTACTATCATCCGTGACTGGGCTGCTGACGAAATGGCTTGAGCATAGGTCGTTAGCAAAGGTCGTCGTTATGTCGAGCTATTAGATACGGCAAGGTGCAATGGAAACTGGCACGAGGTCCCTGATATCCTTCGAAAGATATCGAAGCACGCCCCCGAAAAGAAATGTGAGGAGCTCCACGTCGTCCCGTTGTTTGACCGCCATCTTAACGCCAGATATTCCTCATATAGGTTTGATAAAGGTAGCTCACGCCGAATGTGAAATCGCGAGATTTTTAGCCAAGAGGCATGCACATGGCTCTCCGCCAACCACCCAGAATGGGTCGCACATAATCGACCTAGTACCTTCATTGTCGTCCGTGATTGAGGAAGCGCAGGACCGCGATACGCAACTTGTCTTTCAGGCGCAAGTCTGCTTAGGCTGGTTGCATTGGGAGTTCTCAGAGCCGGCGTTGGCCACTTCTTCTTTACCCAGGGATTTGAATTATACCGTCAATTTACTCTCCGGCAGTGGGGAGGTATTGACGCCATGGACTGAGGTTTGCATCGTCAAAGGTGGCTTTATGAAAGGTACGAATCTATCTCTTGCCTACTAACAGGTCCCTGATATATATGGGTTTTCAAGGTGTTGCCGAGGAATTACTATCCGGATCTGGAGACGCTGTGAAGATAATGAAACCAATAGTCGCGCGGGTTTCCTGGCTCCCATCCAATGCTACATCGAACCCCGAATACATGTTTTGGTCGGAGCGGCTTTTAGCAAAGACGTGCTTGTTTGGGTGCGAGTCCGTTCTGGCCGAAGGCTCGCTGGTGAGCGAATCCACCGTCGAATTCACGTTGAAGTCATTTCGGGCTTGGGCATCGCACCCTGAAGTGAAACGAAGCGATCCGGCGTCTACGATGGATACTTCTAGCGCGTCCGCCAGTCCGGACTCTAGATTTTCAATTTGGCGGGCTTATCACAATCTTCTCTCCCAAATACTGCAGCAGAAACTACCCTACTCTGCCCCATCAGAGGGACCAATCCGGCCTCAACTTGCATCTGAGTTTCGGCGCGTGGAAGCAATATATGAGAATGCCTTACTCAAAATTGCGAAATTTCCCAAAGCCGATGCTTCGAACAAAGAAATTGAGCAATGGATAGAGCAGGTCATTGGAAACTGGCAGATTCTGTGCGGATCTGGATGGTCTGATGCGGATTTCGGTGAAGGTGGACGGGATGCGTTGTCGCGCAATGTTCTTGACGTGAGTTGTATCCTTGGAATTGATGTTTTGTATATTTCTGAGGAAGCTCTAATCGTGAAATCAGATTCTTTACCGGGCAGCAACGAAGACTTTCCATTCTACGTTGATATTACGGCGGCTTTTCCAAATCCACTCAGCAGTAGCCGAATTTGATCTTGCCTTGAAAGCTCTCGATACATACATCGATCTTGTTGAAACTGCTAAAACCCGAGCCAAACAAGCAGGTAAATCAATGGGAGAGATTGAGGATGATGACACTTTCGTTCGCACCTTGTCAGAGGGAATCATGTTAGTGTGCTGCTTTGGTACTTATCCAAAGGCCGAAAAAGCAAAGCAGTTGACCGATCTGCTTGAAATAACGCTAACTGAAGAGAACGGCGACAAGTGTCCCTCTTCACAGTCGAATGGGACTAGCTCGCCAAAAAACACCCGATTTGCGCCAGGGACGCTTGCGATTGCATACCGGGCTGTTGGGATTGGATTAGCAAATTGGTCTAGATGGACAGCCGTAACGGAATCTCGACGTGACTTCCAAGCCTCAGCTATATCGTCCTTGGAAGCATCTTTGTCAGAGGATCTCGGCCAGGACATGAATCCAGCTTCTATTTTTGCATTGGGCTTAGTCCTTGCAGAGACTAGGGATTTGGACAGCGCTATCGATCGTGTTCGACTTGCGTTAAGCTCGGCAGACGTAATGGGGTATGGGATTCAGGGCTCAGGGCTACTGTCGTATACTGGCGAGAGAGATCTTGTGTCTTTATGGCATTTGCTTGCCCTTCTCCTAAGTGCTCGGGAGGAGTTTGAGACAGCAAGTCACGTTTGTGAGGCAGTACTTGACACTGTGACAATTGGAGGTACTCAAGGCAAAAGGTTACAGTTGGCTTCCTTGTCAACAGACACTGAACACAGCCATAACAACGCGGCATTTGAGGATATGGAGATTCGCAAGAAAGAAAGCATCCTTGAGTTACGAATGACGCAGCTTTCCCTGATCGAGGTCTTACACGGACCTGAAGCCGCTGTTAACCATGCTGAAGAGCTACTTGCCCTCTTTCGTCGCCTATTCGAAAGCATAGGCTTTCCGGAGCCAGAGAAACAAGGAACGGAGCACCTTTCCCCTCCGAAAACCTCAGGCGGAGTCCGCAGCTTTCGGGGAAGTTTGTTTGGTCGAAAAAAGCCGCATAGGGAGGACCATGAGTATGACTTTGGTATGGATGGCAGTGCTACACCCAGGATACCATCAGTTTCGGAGCTCTCGGTGGATGGTCCGCCTCCAGCGATTCAAGTCACCGACGAAAACATCAACGGGCCGAAGGAGAGGCCTCAGACTGCCGGGACTAGAAGGGGTTCCCTTCGTCGCAAAGATGGCCGTCAACCGCAAAAGTTGCACAAGAGGGAGGGTAGTATTACCAAGGCTATCCGCCACAGAAGCTCGGAAAGACCCTCGAGACCGCAACCTCACACACACCTATCCCAAACCGATATAGCACAAATAGGGACTCAGGAAACAGCAACCCCAGTTCCCTATATGCAATTGCCAGAGGTTGATCGGAACGGTTTGATATCTGGGAAACAGAGTTTACCTCCAGTTGCTCACAATATGAAACATACTAAAGAGCCGCAACCTGTCGGTCACACCCAGCAGCCTCCACAACAAGATGTCCGGCTTCCAACTGTTGGTCGCTATAATGCGCCGGAGAAAACTCTGACGAGGTTCCCTAAACTTCACATTCAAAAACAAGCAATTTGTCTTTTAACTAAAATTTGGCTTTTCGTGGCTGGACTTTATAGGCGGGCTAAATTGTTCGAAGACGCACTAGGATGTTGGAATGAAGCTAAGCAGCAGGCGCAGCATTTCGAAGAGCTCGTTGCTAAACAAGAATCTTCTGCGAAAGCGTTTGCCGATCCTGGTTGGGGAGGGGCCCGGTCCTCAGATGAAGTATGGGGTGATGTTTATGCCGAACGAGGGTGCATATCCAAAACTCAAGGGCAGCCTTTCGAGGCCATGACGCAGTTCGAGGAGGCACTTATATACTTTCCGGACCATATACAAGCAACAGTCGGATTAGCTGATCTCTTGCTGGATATCTGGGAGCAAAAACTACCTACACAAAAGCCGGATGCCACTGGTCTTCCTAATATCTCCGATCTCTCGATTTCACCACGCGAAGAATTGTCGTGCCATGGAAAGGATATCGCTGAGGGGGCATCCTATGCACCTGCACCTTCAAACAAGGACTCACCAGAGTACCTCGACCGCCTCGCCGCACGAGATCGGGCGTATGGTCTTTTATCTGCATTGACCAAGTTGGGAACCGCGTGGGATAATTCAGAGGCTTGGTTTTCTTTATCACGGGCTTACGAACATGGGAACCAGATTGATAAGGCTAAGGAAGTCCTTTGGTGGTGTATCGACCTGGAGGACAGACGACCGGTTCGGCACTGGTGGAATGTTGGATCCGGGGGTTATGTTCTATAACCGAGACTCGATAGCTTTTGGTTCTGGGGTGTCCGGTCATATAGATTATTTATCCATACAGCTTTGCTTTTTATTCGATACCCTTATCGCAGTACATTGTTATTTGTGCACGCTAATTCCCTCTTTGGAAGGGGCCTATAACAGTACATAGCTAGTCGCAAGGAAGCTATTTGCGCAGGGACCAAATCAGCTATATACAATTATTTAATGCAACAACTCTTGATGATGTCTTGAATGTGTTCTAGGTCGGTCATCGCACAAATTGAGGCCTATCTCGGCTTTGCAACGGGGTCCCAAGCAGAGAGCTTCGGTTTCGTCCTAGTTCAGAAGAGTGGCCATAAGCAAAAGAATGGTCGGCATGGAAATCAATTTGAGGACAACCTACGTCGAATAAGTTTTGAATGCGGCTCGAGATAAAGTCAAGTTTGGTCTGTGCTCGGGGGTCTCCCATGCCCGTACGCCGGTTTGCATGATTTTATCTTGGGTTGGCGGTTTGTCGACCATGTATGCTAGCCATGCGTGCCTAAAATCGAATTGATATGAGCGTCTAATTCCCCTCTGTTGAGGAAGGGTAGCGATGCGTACCATCCTGGCTCAACTTGAGATGCATCGAGCTCTTTCTGCTTGTAGTCTACCCAGCGAGTGCGGACTAACGGGATTTGGATCGGTAAGCGTAGTCCGTCAAGTGTTCCCCGCAGTACTGATTTGATTATACATACGTGGTAACTCGTCGTTGTTCTCATAGTATTTGTTTCCGTATCGGTCTATAGCAATCAGAGTGCCAGCTTTGGTATCACCTGTAGAAGACAAGATATATGCCAGTTAGCCGCGCTAGTCCAATATACCGTGATATCTTGAGGGCACGTACCAATATACTATTGAATCAAAACGATAGATCGATAAGCATCCTACCAATTGGCCTGGTTTTGCAACGGATTCAACCTCATACCTGCATTTGGTGACCATATTCCTATTGAACGGGAGCGGTTAGTGGGATCGCCATTGAGCCGTGGAGAGTGCAGGGTACCTTAAGTCCTATCCTCCAGAGATTCCGGAGCGTGCGAGGGAGAGTCGACATCTTCGCGGTGAAAAGCGCCGTTGACTGCCTGCTTGCAACCGCGATGTCGCCGTCGATGAACAAAGTGGAGGTCTGGAAGCGGTTTAGCGCCGTTCTGCCGGCGATCTGATAAGATAACGAGGAATAAAATCGGCGTTGAGCTTCTGATATCAGACGAGATAGACAAATGAACCTCAATTGGATTCTGTGTTCTCCTTTATTTTCATGATAACTATAGCGCTAGTTGACTGCGTGCTTATTCTCAAGTGTTAGCCTGCGATGTTCAGCCGCATCGGAGGCCGATGCCTCCCATGCTGTCGCAGACGAGGCATCCAGGTCTCAATCCGAGTGCGCAAATTCACATCTAACCCGAGTGCGGCCGCCACTGCTGCGAGCCATGCTGCTTCTTCTTCGTCGCCTCTCGGTGCTCTGACTGTCGAGCTGGACCGTATTGCTCCACGGTTTGAAATCCAGGCGGCGCATATAAAAATCCTCGACTCTCCAGACTCATTCTACCAAACCCTCAAGGTCCGCATACTCAATCATGTCTCACTGAAACCCCGACGTTTCTGCTAAATACTAACTCATCACAGCATAAAATAAAACACGCGAAACGTCGTATTTACCTTTCGACGCTTTACATCGGGAAAAGCGAACGTGAACTTATCAATGTTATTAGCGAAAGCCTACGCGAAAACCCTGACCTTACCGTCTCCATTCTTACCGACTGTCTACGAGGAACTCGCGAATCGCCTAATGCGTCATGCGCATCCCTCCTGGCGTCACTGGTTGCAGAGCATGGGCCGCATCGAGTTGAGATTAGAATGTTCCACACCCCTAATCTAGTAGGGTTAAGGAAACGACTTGTTCCAAAACGTATCAATGAAGGGTGGGGCTTACAGCACATGAAACTATATGGCGTTGACGACGAGATCATACTTTCTGGGTGTGAGATCTCTCTCCTGATGGGTCCTGAGAGGAAGATATGCTGACTGTCCGTTCCTAACCAGCGCCAACCTCTCCAACGACTACTTCACGAATCGGCTAGACAGATACCATGTTTTCACCTCAAAGCAACTAGCAGATTACTATGGCCGTATACATGAAGCAATATGCAACTTGAGCTTCCTAGTTGTTCCCAGTGAGAAGGAAAGGTCAGGCTATACATTGGAGTGGCCTGCGAGGAACATAGCTCCCTCCCCGCTGGAAACTCCAGAAGATTTTATTTCCTCTGCTTCTACAATCCTTCCAAAATTGATCATACCAATCGCTACCGACACCCCGACCTCGTCACTATCAGAGGAGAAAGCCTACGTATATCCAGTGGCGCAGTTCACTCCTCTCTTAAAGCCGGATGAATCGACAGAATTCCCTGCCGTCACTAGAATTTTAAGAGCTCTCTCAACTAACCCATTGTTAGAGAATTCCAAATGGCTTTTCACTGCAGGATATTTTAACATTCACCCTACCCTGTCATCTCTCCTGATCGCTAGCACTTCTTCCTCGGCATCCCCTCAGACTCAGGGTATCGTGCTCACAGCCTCACCTTGGGCGAATGGCTTTTACGGCTCTCCGGGAGTTTCAGGGATGTTGCCGGCAGGATACACATATCTCTCAGCAAAATTCCTCGATCGCGTCGCAGAAGCCCAAAAAACGAATTCAATTCAGCTGAAAGAATGGCGGCGCGGCACAGTGGGTGAACCAAACGGCTGGACATACCACGCAAAGGGTCTCTGGATTACACTTCCGAACGAGAAATTCCCAAGCTTAACATTTGTGGGAAGCAGCAACTATACGAAACGCAGCTATGGTTTGGATCTGGAAGTTGGGGCGGTTGTGGTGACGGAGAATGAGAAGCTGAAGCGTAGACTTGGGGAAGAAGCAGATTGGCTACAAAATGATGCGAAACCGGTGTCGAGAGAAGACTTTCGAATGACAGAGAGGAGGGTTGGGTGGCATGTCAGACTAGCTATGTGGATTGTTACTATTGTTGGAGGAGCGATGTGAGGAGCTATTAGAATTGATCTTCAGAGATGATATTTTTGGCATGGAATATGCAACTAGACAGTATTATAGAGTGTAAGATTAGAGATCGATTTAGTTTTGTAAGCTAACATCATATGGTACTTTTTTTGAACTCCCAATGCAATCCCTGATCTTTCAAAGCGGTATACTTTCAAGCACCTGTTCGCCGTTATGCAATCACAAGCATGAATCTTCATCGCGTTTCCTAAATCATTAGAATGGCATCAACTGATACCGGGAGAAAATCAGCTTAAACCTTCTCAGGAACCTTTGCAGGTCCAAGACCCTGTCTAATCTCATCCAGCATCCTCATACCCAGAACTTCATTGCCATTCTTCCCTCTCTTCCCTTTTGCACCTTTTCTTCGAGCCTGCTTTCCGCGATCTTGCCAGCCCCCCAGGAAGTCGTCCATCACAGAGTTGAAATCTTCTCTCACTGGAACGTTTGCGCTTTGTGAAATCATGCTGGGCGTCTGCGAGAACTTCGACAATCCACTCGCAACAGACATGTCGTCCGCCATGCTTGAGCCTTCGTAGTCCTCTCCTTCCTCATCTAGTGCATATAAAGCCTCTACTCTTTCAAAACGATCGTCTAATAGTCGAAGTCCTTCGGTGCGGGCAAGAGAAGACGATGTCATAGAGTATGCGGATGGATTTGTGAGCGCGCCCTTGCGCTTCTTTTTCCGAATGGGTGTTCCACCTACTGTAAACATCGTTGAGGTTGCGGTGTGGCGCTCAGATGCATTTTCAGAGTGTTCCACTGGGGACGGTTTCGACTTCATATCCTTTTTGTATTTTGCGAAATTCTTGAGCCAATCTCCATCATCGTGAGCGGCATCTGGAATTGGCGCATCGTGCGCGGGAATTTCAGAGTCCGTGCCAGAAGGATTGAAGTGCTTCGAGTCAACGTCATTCGTTGTGGTGGAGGATGTCATGGGTTGAACAGGTGCCTTTTCTGTGCAATCCGAATCCCATCCATCGTCATATTCTTCCTCAAAAAATTTATCCCTCCACTCATCCGGATCAACCTCTGCATCCAATCCACCATCAACAAGAGCACCAAAAATATCCTCGTCGCCATCCTGATCAACAAATGCTTCATCATCAAGCGCTTCTAGGGCTTCCCTTAGCCGGGGGTCCATATCCGGTTGAAATCCAGCAATCGCATCTGGAATATTCTGTTGATCCTGGTAGGTTGGTTTCCGGACGTATGAGGAAGCGGTTGAAAACGCATCATTCCCACCGTATGTCGAAGAGGAGTCTCTTAATGAAAGACCATCAAAGTCATCTTCCAGCGTGCCTTCTGCTAGTGCGTCTTCTAACCTCTTCATCTTCCCTTTGTCCTTTTTGGCCTTTGCTTCCACAAAATGTGCCTCCCCACCGCCCTTGCCCAGCTCTCGAAGGTGCTGCATATAATCATACTCGGAGTCATCGTAGAAGATACCATAATTCGCTGCTTCTCCTTCATTTTCACGGGCTCTTGAGTTTGCAAACTCGGTTTCTAGGTCTTTGAGAACTCTGGTGGTTTTCGGAGCAATGGGTTTCTGGGATGGGCCAGAAACTTGGTGAAGAACGCGATCGTCCGCTTCCGGGTCATGGATCAACGGATCATTTTGCGACCTGTGAAACAGCTGATATGTTGTCGCAGTTTTTTTATCACTACAGCAAAGATAGCAGATCAATACAGGTTCACGGCCGGCAGAAGAGGGGGAGAAAAACCCACATCCAACCCCTTTTCGGAGGCATTTTTACCAGAGGTGGGGAATTGAAGGACGATATTCGTCAATGCAAGCTGATGTTATCACTTTGGTACGGAGTATATGCCTCGCTTTCCCAGCTATTCTTTGCGGCTGCGGTGAATCTTTATTTGAGAAATTGCCGACTTCGTTATCGTGCGGTATTCACGTGATTGAGATTAAGGTTAGTTAACTTATCGATAAGCTGATAAGAAGCTTGGCATCAAGGAGAGAGAAAGGGGTTCAGGAAAATAATCTACGCCTGGCCAGCTTTTGAACCACGATGCCTATTCCTTATGCCCCGGCTCCTTATCTATGTATATTCATTGCACAGAGTAAAATAATATCATCCAAATCATATCAAACAGTCCATCATTAACTCAAAAGTCATCCGCATCCTTGGTGTTGACCTTCACCTTGGCCTTTTTTTTCCCGCCCTTGAAATGCTTTTTGCCAGAAGATCGTACTTCTGAAACATCGATACCATTTTCGAGCGCTATCATCGCTTTGGCCTTCCGTCCAGACAGGTCTTTCTTCCTCTGTTGCGCCCCTTGTTCGGTGTATACGTGGTTAAAAGGCATCTTGAGATGGCCAGCAGATCCATCACCGCGAGCCGTGAAGAATCCAGCATCAAGATTTCGCGATCGAACACCTTCGAATGGCGACTTGGATGAAGATAGTGACGTAATCTCAGAGTTCGTGTCGGCATCATTGCTCTCCGTGAACCCCGACACAGATGCGCTAGAGGACAAGTTAAGCAATGCTGCTTGTCTCCTGGGGGGAAGACGGGCAAGGTCATATAAGCCCTCGTTAAACTCTATCGCGTTTATAGGATCATTGTCCCCTATTGGCGGGGGTGGATGGCAATATAGCAACTTTCCGTTTACATAATCTTTGAGGATATATCTTGCGGCGCGGGACTCATCAGGTTGACCCTGTCCAGTGGTTGCAAAACCTCTTGCGCGCGCATAGCCTCGCAGGACTTCGGAAGCTGTCGGGACACCCGTACCCCCTTCTTCGAGCGGCCGTGTATAAATTTTCATGCCGTATATCGCTTCAAGAAAATGCTTCGGAATTCTATGAGCAACAAGGCCGGCTGGCCCAGTATATTCCCTCAGCTGATCAATGGGTAAAACACCATTGACAACAAGTTCTGCTTTAGTGGTGGCAAAGTTAGGGAATACAAGACCAGGGCAATCGCAAAGGACCAGAGATGAAGAAAGATGTAAAGTCTGGAAATGCTTGGTTTTTCCTGGAGTGGCTGACACGGAGACCTTTTTCGCGCCTAGTAGAGAGTTGATCGTGCTGGATTTCCCAACATTGGGATATCCGACAAGGCCAATAGTAGTCAATCTTTTGGGTGAGTCTTCGGAATTGTTATCCTGAGAGGTAGGGGTAGGGGACGCTTCCAGAAACAATGACTCCAATTCGTCAACGGTGAGGATCCGGATCCTTGATTCGCGTGAATCGATGGGCAGCGGTACGCCACCACTTTCTTCAGTTTCCGAATCTCCATCATCCGAATCCTCTTCAGAAACGCCCGAATCAGCCTTATCCTGGCTGTCAATAGGGTCTTCTGATTCGGAAGTCGTATCGTCTGTTTCTCCATCCATATTTGTTTCATTTTGCTCTTTTGCGAGTGCCGCCGAAAAGAATTTGTAGCTAATTCCTTGCGACTCGAAATAGTCTGCCCACAGCTCTCTTTGATGCGGTGTCATCATATCTGCTTTATTTACCAACAATAAATTTCTCTTATTCGGGTTCACTTCCTTCACATATTTCTCAAGATCCTCAGACCGGAAAAGGAGCGGGTTGCGTGCGTCGACGATTTGTACGACTAGATCTGACCGCTCGATAACCCTCCATAACTGTCTCCACACTTCGATATTGCGTTCAAACGGCGTCATTAGAAGATCTTGGTTTTCCTGCAATTCGGCAAGCCCTCTCCTCCACTCAAGAAAGCTTTCCCTCTCCATTACATCCAGTTGCTGCCGGGTAGTTTTGGAATTCCATTTCGGCCGTCGCGGCACAGTTAATCGGTTTTTGTTTTTCTGGTGTTTATTCACAGCTGACCTTTCATCGGCAGCAGAAAGGAGGTAAGGATTCTTCTGGTCGGAGTGTATAATCTTGACGTTGTTCAACTTCTCTGCGGTGAAGTCTGTCCCCGCAAGCTCCGCTGTGCTAAGAAATTCTTCCAACGCCGCCTGCTCCGTGATACTTCGCATCTTAACCCATGATGCCTCTTCTGATGGATTTGTGATATATGTTTCACCTCCAGGGCCTGTCCGTCGAATGGCAGCAGCGTTGTGAGAGACTTTTTTCCGATCGGAAGCTTTGCCCTTGCCAAACCGGTCGTTCATAAAACTGTTTCCTAGCCCGACGGCATTCTTCGATTTCGGGAGCACCATGATGAACAAACTAGGCCCTCTTGATATTCCCTATTGTCGTTTTCTGCTCTGTAAAGAGTGAGAAGTGAAAGATTGAAGTCCTCTTGTGCCTCCGTGACGAATATTTCGTCCCTCATCCCGCCTGCTTATTAATCCACGTTTAAGTTCACTGGTTAGCCTTATCTTATCGCCACCTTAGCGCCAAATTGCTTCAACGTCAACAAACATCCATTCAAGCTGCTGTTGCCGTCGATGCAACTTTCAAGCATGTGCTATCAAACTCGAGGTCTGAAGTCTCAATTGGCCGATAGAACAATTATTTATTCAAGCCCGTATACTCACTCAAGACAGTCGTTTGCTTTATTCTCTGCAACTTTCTTTTGTGCACCTGCCAGGAGTGCAGCAGTATGATCAAACGCTCACGAGAGGAAGACGTCCTTGACGCGTCCTTGGAGCACAGTCCTGACTTTTCAGTCTATTCAGAATCTCTTTTTTCCAGCGCCACGCTTTCAAATAAACAGGCACATCTAGACACATCCCAGTCGCCTCCGGAGTTGATACGCTGCTTGTTTCCGCCACATCGAGGAGTCTTCTCTTTCTCGACATATGAAGACTACGAGGTCCACTACAAGCAGTGGCATGCCAATCGATGCTCGCAGTGCGGGAAGAACTTCCCTTCCGAACTCTTCGTCACCCGTCATATTGAAGAAAATCACGATCCACTGTTTGAACTGAGGCGAGAGCGGGGAGACAAAACGGTGATGATGCTTGACCCTTTTACTCTCGTACTCGTGCCATAAATCTTTGCTAACTTATTTGTTATACAGTATGGCTGCTTTGTCGAAGGATGCGGGCGGGTATGTTCTTCACCGCACACGCGGAAAAGACACTTGATGGATAAACATCTGTTTCCTAGGGTGAATATCGTTCCCTTTTGCCTTTAATTTGCGAAGCATGAATCTGACTATTGCTGTCTAGACGTATAATTTTGATGTCGTAAATGACGGAATTGACAAACACAGATCGCTTCTCAAACCAAGTCCGCAGTGGCTACCATTGGTGTCCCCATCTAAAAACACCCACCAGGGGCCTAAATCAATTGAGGCCACGGATTGCAACAATCTTGCTGCCCAAGCGCCCAATAGCCAACTTGTAGGACCGCACAGTACAGCTTCTGGAACAGGCTTAGGATCTGCTGATATTCATTCGTCCCAGAATGATGTTGCTGAACTTACGAAGTCTATGTCAGCATTAAAATTCATCCCTATGAGTGTGGTGAGACGGAAGGAGAAAAACCGAAAGTAGCCATGAGTTGCGCATAAAACATTATTTCTTCCCGGTACATCGATTATTCTTATTATACTATAATATAATTTTAAAGTGACCATGAGGAAACATGGCCCGTTCATTATATTACTCATTCACTATTGTAGTTTTTAGCCGATGGATTGAACGCCACACCACTCGCACGGGGATATCATAATTACTAGAGAAAACGATCCACATGATAACGTGAAAGGGTATAATATATATATGCCTTTCGCGGATAGAATCGCGAGACGGAAAGCGCCTGAAACACCTCACATTTCCAACAGATCCGCATAAATTTCTAAACTCGACCCGATCAGGTCAACAATCGGCCAGCTCGTATTACCCTTGAATGTCCTCGACCAAACCCGCACAACGGTAAGACTTAATTGCTTCACCTGTGTCGGATCGTTCAAAAACTCCAACTCAGACGTCGACGCCATTTCCACGGGCATATCTGTCTCCTCCATCATGCTTCTAACCCACAGCACCAACTTTCTCTCGTGATCGGAGAGCGGCTGCTCGGCTTGGGTTGTAGGGATAGAAAGAAGCCATCGACTGAGCAGAAAGGCACACTCAAGGCTGCAGATAGAGTGTTGGATGCTCCAAAAGAATGAGTGAGTCTTAGCGACAAAATCGATCCCCAGCCGGACTGGAATGGATAATGCATGCGCAGAGTGTAGGAGAGCCATGATGAGTCGAGGGTGGCGGCTAACTGGCGGGGATTCTTTCAGAGCTTGGGCAATTTGCAATGGATCCTGAGTGACAAGGTGGCGGCAGGGTCCAAGATTAACATGGAGCCTGATATATGCTAAGCCGAGAAGGGCAGTCGAGGTAAAAGCAATCGGGCCAGCAGGATTTTGAGGGTCTATGCTCGACTCTGGTGTTCGTCTCCAACCAGCCTTCCAAGCACCCAGTGATGCCTCTAGGATGCTAAGATCTTCAGGTCGTAGGCTGGTGCCCGCCATAAGGGGCGCTGATAGGCACAATTGCCTAGCGAAAAATATTTGTTGGATAATCGCGTGAATCAAGACATAATTCCCCAAAGGCGATATTTGACTGCAGTAGCTCAAATGGGGTGTTTTGACAAAGAGCTTTGCAAACGCCTCCTGAAATAGCACCTCCGAGCCAGCTCGGGAACGATGTAAACGGCGCCATTGAGAAGCGGTGGCAGCTTTCCATTCGTCGGCCGGCGATGGCATATTGAGCTTCAATTCAGAGTTCAGTATCAATGGCGGGATATTATACATTATTGAGTGGAGATTGAAAAAGCAGTAAACGATAAGTTTCGTCCGCCGATCTGCTTCTTGACGAGCCCAGTCCTCCCATGACGCTATATCAAAAGGAGGTCCTGGTTCTGCCAGTCCATGGTCACGAACCAGTCGAGCAAGCGTGCTTTGCAGCGCAAGGATCTCTCTTAACAAGTCCGGATGACGTTCCCACGATGCGAAGACAGTAAGCAATAGAAATGTGCGTATAATTTCCATTTGTGCTTCGGAATCTTCTGCTGGATGGATCACGTTGTCCGATATTGGAATGAAAGGCGGCTGAAAGGGGCTGTTGCTCGGGTTAGAGATAGAGGAAGATCCGCGGGACGTGTGAATAGCAGAACTCGTCGTTTGAGCTAAATTCCACTGCGGTGGTGATCGTTTAGCATCACAGCGCCGGATCCGTTCAAGTAAGATGGCTTTTGCGGCGTGGAAAAGTTCAATCCCGCGTGCGTTCTCAAATCGATAATGTGAGCCTGCTGCTGCGAGAGCAAGGGTCAACTCCGGGGGAGAGCGTGAAACAGAAAAGGTCGGTATATGCACAAACGGGAGGTGTTCGTTGAGTCCATTGATATACCCAGCAAGATATCGAGATAGACCATGCCTCGAAGGAGATGTAAAACCTTTCGGAAGGGACATGTGCAAAATCTTCAAGTTTAGATACGAGGAACTGGCGGTCGTGATTTGACACATCCCATGGGGTCCTCGGCATCGATGACTCTTCCGTCAATCCTCCTCGCTCATCTGATTCCTGTGGTTCTGGCTGTAAAGAAGCAGTCGAGAACCAAATTGGAAACGACGTTGCCTCTTC
>NW_003052499.1:4118770-4132287 GCF_000003515.1 Uncinocarpus reesii 1704 | reverse complement strand
TTCCGCTTCAACTGTTGCGAACATTCCGGAATCCCAATCAGACGAAAGTCCCACGCTCTCCAGGAATGTCGTAAAGTCCTGTACAGGGTCGCCAAGGTCTGCCAGGTCCAGAATTGACGGTTCGATTGCATAGGCGTCTGTCATTGGTCTATCTTGAACATGAGGCGCTTTGCGGACCTGAACTGCTTGCTCCTGTTGACCTTCCAGCGCAACATGGCTCGCAGCATGGGAGAGAAGGTTTAGATCATAACCCCATGACGGATTATACTGAGTTTGCTCTACGAGTTGAGGAGCTGGCACAGGGAGATCGGATCTAGACACGGATGGGTGCTGGATGGGCAGACTATCCGAAAAGGCCAAAATGCGCGAATCACTGGCGGAAGGTTGGGAAACGGGGCGTCCCGCGGGCGGCGGAACGGAAGTAGGGGTGGCAGGGATCTGGATCGCGGCTGGCGCAGGCCGATTTTCACCCCTGGCAGCTGCGGTTTCCGCTGGATGTACCAATCGCTCGTGGCGAACAAGCAGGTCACTGTTTCGATTATCACATTAGCATACAGAACTCATTTCGCAGGTCAGGGATCGAACGCACCTCCTCGCAAAGCACTTGGTACATATCTCACAAGCAAAGGGTTTCTCTTTGGTGTCTGCAAGATCATATCAGTTGACGGAGCGCGAGACAGGCGATATCAAACCCCAAAAGCTTGGGGCGCGCTGGGTTACTCAACGTGTGCGGAGATGCCGTTGGAGATGTTCTAGTCGCGCAAATGGGCGGCTACAGTACTCGCAGGTCAGATTCTTGCGATTCGTTGACGCGCGTTTCTTCTTGATTTTTGCTGGAGCGGTGTGAGTCTCATCCATTTTCTATCGATCCGATGCAGAAATCCCTTGACGCTTGCCCCGGCGTCCCCTGCACTCGAGGCGGAGAAACATCGAGGTCAATGAGGGGTTGGCGGCGGAGGGGCTACCGGCTGCGTCACGTGGTCGGCTGTGGTGCGGGGAACCTTCCCGTCGCAACTTCTATTTTGGGTACGCTATGGCTCTTTCTACTTTGGGACATTTATTGACATTGTATTCCTTCTTTATTTGGGCATGGCGGCAGAAGGGGCCGCACTTTCCCTATTAGTTGTCAGTAGCTCGTTGGTGGTGGTGCTTTCCCTATTGAGTGCGAGATCATGTAGCCGGCTGCCTTTGAAGCTTGACCTCTTAGGTAAAGAATGTCATGGCTAGTTGGGTCAAGGATGCTTGCTGCCTGAGATGGGGAGACGGGGGAGATTATCCAGGGCCGAATAAGAGAGTGCTGCCTCGTAGTTGCCTCGTAGATTTCGTACAGCGGTTTATTCACAGAATAGCTGGGATGAGAAGGAATGTAGACAAAAGCATCTACTAGGATAGGAAGAAGGAGTAGCAGCCCAGTTCCTTGAGATTCGGATCCTCCTCGAAGCTTGTTGGATTCAGGTATCACTGGTAACGAAGCTTGTGCCCATAGAGGCCATTCGCGACACCGTCCCGCGGCAACATGCCTTTTCTCCGAAGGGTATCAACCATATTTTGATGGATGCCGCATAATGGACAACGCACATGCTGCATGACCACGGGCTCAATCCGTTTATGCCGGTGGAGAAGCAAAGGGAACTCCTCCCGCAACTTTGAGACACCCAACATAGTATTTTATGCGAACGTCTACCCACAAGGGTTCATCCAGCTTGAAGGGGAAAACGGGTATCGTCCGCTGGCAAGTCACTAGGAGTTGAATTCTGTTTATGGCTTAATTAGTGCACCAGTTCCAGGTTTAAAAACCCGCGATACGTCTCTCAAACAGCGCCAGTTGCGTCAAAGCTCTAGAGCCCTCGCTCAGCAAGGCGTTTTTTTTTTTTTTTTTTTTTTTTTTTTTTCATGCATGGCAGCTGAGGTCCAAGGATGGCCCCTTAATGCTATTCTTGGGTAGATCACAGCTAAGCTCTGTAGAGACATGTTGAGCGAGCCAACAATCTTTGGGATTTTGGACAAAAGGAGTGAGACGGGTATTTTCTCGAAATGATATAGAGGCGATTCGAGAGGCTATTTTTGCGTGCGTTGAGGACAGTCCTGAGTCCGCAACCGATCTTTCCAGGCAGTGCTGGCTGCATGGCGATCGCTGCAGTGGGCGCCAAATTCGTTTCAGGGTCCAGACACCTGGAGAGAAACAACATAGCGTTAGTTGGAGAGGACAAGTTCACGGCCAACTGGCAATAAAGAGAACCCCACAGGGCCAGAAACCGCAGAGAACCGAGTTGGATTGGATGGCCGAGGGCCAGCGACAATATCTCAGGGAAGATATCAGGAGGGTGGTTTGAAGGCGAGACCAGGGGCCACAGAGCCAATCGCGGCACCAAATCTGTAACGAGCCAGGGCGCGGGCTGAGTTTCGGAGCCAAAAAGGACGAACTTGACTATTCTGGTCACCTCCATCCACCCTGCAGCTTGTGAACCTCAGCATCTGAGCATCCCGGGCCTCTGCTCCCAGTTCTCTCTTTGTCACTCATTTATTTGAAGCGTTATTTCGACTCGTCGGTCTGAGAGAGTTGGTCGACGCTGAAACTGTGTGGGACGACCACCGTTCCTGTTCGCTCCCCAAGTCTTGTCTCATCCAAGGTTCAGATGAAACACGGCCGCCGCCCGACCTCGAGAAGTCTCGCAACCTCGTCGTCTCAAAAAAGTGCTGTCCCGCCGAGTGTCTTTCTCGTTTCTCGTCAAACGAATTTGTTTCGTGAATAGCCCAGTTCCGTCCCGAGCCACAGCGCCTATTCACTCTTCAAGCCGTTAGCTGGAATCAAACGCAGATCAGATCGCTCTGAATCCGTTGTGTCTTTCAAGATGTAAGCCATTCCATCCATCTGCGGTTGATTTATCCTGAATGAGAACTCGGCTAAGGCGTGATGTCAAGAAATAGCCCCCCGCAACCATTGCCTTCTCGCTCGAACGACAAAATGAACGCTTCCCGTTCAAGAACCCAATCTCTCTGAACCTTCACAGCCAATCACCACCATATAACTAAACCTCATTGCCTGTCCATTGTCTTGGATAGCTATATACGCCTATACGCAGCATCATCGTCATGATGCTAAGTACTCAAAGTCCCCACCCAGCGACCCTACCCTCTGGACCTGGATCAGCAACGACGGTAACATATATGACCTTGCCGAGCAAAAAGCAGTCTAGCTCAATGTTGAATCGTGAAGGCGTATTTTCAAGTCCCACGGAGTCTGAATTCTCCGAAGGTTGTGATGGATTCGACTCGGTTCGGTAGGATTGCAACTTTTCAGTCTCTAGTTTTATTTTTTTCGGCGTTCGACTAATGTAAAAATTCACACAGGTCGTGGGACGAGAAAAAGGTAGCGGACTGGCTGCATAGCATACGCTGTGGACAGTATGAAGCGATGTTCAAAGGTACACCCGCATTGAACTCGGCCCGGCTACACGAACTGAACCACTGGCTAACGTTGTTGCTCCGCAGCAAACCACTTCAACGGCGATAACCTTCTTGATTGTGATCAGAGAATACTGCAGGAAATGGGAATCAAAAAGGTTGGTGATCGGGTTCGGATTTCGGTTGCTGTCAAACAATTAAGGACGAAAAGCGTATCGAGTCGGAAAAAGAAGAACAGAGTAAGAAATATCCGCTGCTCTTGACTTGTTATATGTATGCTTATAAAGGAACTAGGACTCCTTCCTGGCCTTAGATTCATCGAGATTCACTCCACCCTCGTCTGATTCACCACGCCCGTCCACCGCCCGTCAACAACCCTCTGGAAGCCGCCAATGGCCCCGTCAGGATAATGGCAAAAGCTCACCGCGACCATCTTCTCCTACCACTGAACAGGATCGTGGATTGCGACCGTATCGATATGCAGGCGCCAGTCCAGCGGAGAGTACTCGACGGGAACAGAATTCGACCTACTTCTCTCGTCCACTTGACTCCTCTCAGAATTCCAGGACAACTACCCACATGAGACAAACTCCCAGTATCGATGGACTCACTATGAGCTCCCTTCCCCCAAATTCTCCAGTCATCAGAGTTATATACACGGGCGGACAAACCAAAGTTCTAAACGTGAAACACTGTAAAACGGCAGATGACGTGATGCTAGCCGTGCTCAGAAAACTACTCCTCCCTGAAAGTCATTTTCGAAATTATTGCTTCTACGTCCTAGACGGCTTGGACCCCGATCCAGCAAACTGCAGGCGAATATCCGATGCGGAATTGATGCAATTATGCGATGGTTCTGGCCGCGCTGAACGTGGCCGATTGATATTAAAGAAACTCCATGCTGGCGAGCCCGATGCTGAGGAGCTTCAACGGTCTGCTCAACTCGCGATGGATGAAAACCAGGTTGCCCACATAAATGCACTCAGCACTACTAATGTGAGAAATCAAATCAAACTTCAAAAGCTCACTGGCGAATCATGGCACAATATAAGACAGCCTCGGTCGCCGTTAACGGCCACGGATCGCCACAGGGACGAATATCCAAAAGTCCTCAGCCCAACAAGTGACCGTCAGCAAGGCACAAAACTAAGGTCTTTCTTTGGTGCTCGCCCACCGAGTGAAATGATTATCCATGAATTAACTTCCTACTTCCCAAGTCATCAAAAGGCGGACATTGAAAAGACAATGCGTCTTTCGGTGAGAAGGTCCCAACGTTTGAGCCGTGCCGCTAGCCGCCTGAGTGTCGTGAGCAATATAAGTTTAGCGTCAAGCTTGAAAGATGCGCCACCTATTCCAAGCATTGCCGATACTTGGTTGGCGGGAGGTGGGCAGCAAGCCACCCGTGCGTCGAGGCCGCTCTCCGTCTCCAGGTTTAATCTTCCTCAAATTTCCTTCCGTGACTCGATAGCGTCGTCCAACCTACAACCATTGCAAGAGGAATCTCCCGTGGAGCCAAATCGTAAATCCTATGTGTCCTTCGATAGTGCGTCTGAAGCCACCCCGGGAGAAACTAGGCAGACGTTCCTTGATGAATCCGTTTGCACCAATAATACGGATGGCGGAAGCTCACTGAACGAAAGGTTGAGCATGCTCGTAGCGGAAGATGGAGAGGAGGACGACGTCGGATTGGCCGATTTCCTTGCCGGAAACAATTTCAGCAATCAGAATTGGATGAAAGGCTCGTTAATCGGCGAGGGATCTTTCGGAAGCGTCTTTCTGGCTCTTCACTCGGTCACCGGCGAACTCATGGCGGTGAAACAGGTTGAACTTCCTTCTGCAACTAAGGGAACGGAATTTGACAATAGGAAAACGAGCATGGTTAATGCGCTAAAGCATGAAATTGGCCTTCTTCAAGGCCTTCAACATCCAAACATTGTGCAATACCTCGGCACATCAACCGATGACCAATACCTAAATATTTTCTTAGAGTATGTCCCAGGGGGTTCCATCGCGACGATGCTCAAGCAGTACAACACTTTCCAGGAACCTCTGATTCGGAATTTTGTCCGCCAAATTTTGTCAGGTCTTTCGTATCTTCATAGCCGCGACATTATCCACCGGGACATCAAAGGTGCAAACGTCCTCGTTGACAACAAAGGCCAGATTAAAATCTCGGACTTTGGTATATCCAAGCGAGTCGAAGCCTCCACAATGCTCGGAGCCAGTGGCTCAGGACACCTACACCGCCCTTCCCTCCAGGGGAGTGTGTATTGGATGGCCCCCGAAGTTGTCCGGCAAACAGCACACACCAAAAAAGCGGATATTTGGAGTCTTGGCTGTTTAGTCGTTGAAATGTTCATTGGCGCCCATCCCTTTCCGGACTGCAGCCAGCTCCAAGCAATTTTTGCCATTGGAAATAATCAGGCACGGCCCCCGGCTCCGGAAAACGCGAGTAAAGAGGCTACGGCTTTCTTGGATATGACATTTGAAATCGACCATGAAAAGCGACCAAGTGCCGATGATTTGTTGAATGATCCGTTTTTGGAGACCATGATTGCTTGATGGGCTATAAGCTGATGCCAGGCGATTGATGTCCGGTGGTCTTGACCGGAGATATCCGCCCGTTTCGCAGTTGTATCTTTTTTTGTTTTGAGAGCCATGTCCTGCATTTTAAGCCTTGCTTTGCGTGATGAACTGGTATACTTGGTCAAAGCCCATTTTGGATAATGCCCTGCTAGCCTGTTGTATGAATACTTTTATTTCAATAATCATTATTGAACCACAGATAGATTTATATATATGTGTGTGTGTCTGTGTGTGCGCTGGGAAAGCAATCTAAAATAGCCATAACTACTCCGTACTTGAGCTGCTTCGGTCAGCAAGACACCCTTTTGCATAAACATACCATTATTTTGAAATTTCAGCCAGTTCCTGGATACCGAAAACTAAGGTATAACAAAAGTAAATCGATTTGACTATTGTACATACATATACATGAGGAAAAGAAGAGTTCGAATACGTGAGTATATTTAACCAAATTCCGTACCCAGTGTCCTGCGATGCAAACTAGACTGCATACAAAGCCTTGGGGCAAGGGTCGTCCGTCGATTATAGGTAATAGCTCGATAGGACAAGTTCATTTGTGCTCTTTTTAATTGACATATTTTCCATAAAAGGGAATGCCCAGGGCATTTAGTAACAATCTCGCGTCTTTGTCCATCTGGGCACTAGTTTGGATGGTGATGTGGCAGCCTGGGATCATTTTTGGAGGATACCTAAAGGAACAGTGAGTCTACTTTTCCAACGCATTAGACGAAGAAGGAAAAAGGCACTCACATGTCGTAGTTGACTTCAATTTCAGGGAACAGCGCAACCATATGTGGATCCAAGCCAAGCGTGATATTACCGCTGCTGTCACCGCTGCTACCTCTCACACCCTTCCAATCTTTGATTCTAGGCATCACGATATCCACAAGCTTCCCGAAGAAGTGATACATGTTTTCTCCACGGAGCTCTGCGGTGACGGAGACGTATGCCTTGCCAGCAACAACGCCCCAAGTTGGCACGTTAGTCTTCGCTTTGTGAGTTTCCACTCTTACGTTGGTAATGGCTTGAATGGCCATTCCACCAACATGCAAGGCGGCGGAACCATTGACAGCGTCGCTGATGTGGCTATGGACAGTGATCTTCTCAAGTTTCGGGATATTTCTAAACGAAATCGGTTTTCGGAGCAGGCGGAGGACGTCGCCGCCTCGCGGGCCACGTAGGGGTCTGTTCTTATGATACGGAGAGCTGTCGTCCCACGATCGAAGCCGTTCGGCTCTCGGTGGTGGTTTGAAGCCGGGCGGGTTGTGGACGTAGCAGAGAGTGAGAATGTCAGGGGCGATGGTCGTTTCGTATGTTTGCTCGACGCGAGAATTGGTAAACGGGCCAGGGACAAAGAGTCGGGAGGAAGGATCCCATTCTGGAGGCGGCCTGTGGGGGTGGAGAGGGCCTTTGTCGTACTTGGGAGAGCGGTATTGATACCTGATAAAGGTATTAGAAATAAGCCCCGTGAATGGATTCAAATTACGTACCGACTTCGAGGCAATTGTTGCCGCCTCGCTCTGCTTCTTGCAATCGGATCAAACTTCTTGGTTGTCTCATCGCCCACCGTGGAATTCTCAAAAAAAGATGTACCACTCAGGTCGGCTTGGTCGGTTGCAGGAGGAGAGGTCGGCGAGTCTGTGGAAGCATTGCGCCGTAAAGACGGTATAGGCGAATATATCGAAGGTGATAAGCGTCGGGCAAAAGCCCTCGATAGCTGACTGAAGGGTTCGTGAAGCGCCATCGTTCCGATTGCCCTTGCAGCTCCTTGTGTCTTCCCGTCTCCTCGTCGCAGAAACAGCGTTGGGCGGAAATTTTGGCAGCTCTTATATCACGTGATGAAATTGGATGCTAATGTAAGCAGACGAATGAGTCAGCAGCCCTACGCGGGTCGAAGCGGGTCCCCTGACGCGCCAAGAAGGCTAAAGATAGCAGGCACCCTGCTTTCCAAGAGGGGCAAGTTCGAGGGATGTGACTTGATCATGAGTTTGACGAGAACCGCCGAGAAGTCCCAAGGTCAACCTGGAACACTGCTGCACGTAGCAACATTTCTATCTTGCTTCATCGTTCGGTTTTATTTTAGTCTCAGAGCTTATTCCACACAGCTGAGATATTTGACTTGATGAAATTCCGGGATGTTTTTACCCTGTTCGCCGCTGTCGTCAGCTCGTCCTTTACAGGCCGGTCTCCCGCTAAGATCTGAGCATATTCGCATTCATATCTGCAAGTTTCAGGAACCAGTCAGTCTGCAATTTTAGGCGCCTGCCTTCATCCCGCTCCTCAGGCGATCCGCTGACCGGATTCACTCCGTGACCAGGCAACATCATTCCTCCAGATCGATCGATAAAAGCCGAGTGAACGCCAGTTGCTTTGTATCTTCCATCGGATAATCAAATAAATAATTACAAGAATATGAGCGGTAGTATCCACCGGTTCCTCTCACGGAGAGACAGGTCTCATCGGCGCAAAGATCTGTCCGGATGGAGGTTAAAACATGTTTCGGCCGTGAGTGACTTCATCCCTTGCCGCTCATAAACTGCCGTTATTCTGTCCTTTCGATCCGATATCAAGGGTTTTACTTATTAACTTTTTAACTGACTACCTTTCGCATTGCTATAGGAATCTACGTCTGACTCCGCTCTCGCACAAACATGGAAATTGTTCTCTCCAGAACAAACAAATGCTGAAAATAACTGGCAGCAAGCCAAAGTGACAAAACAGCAGGTACAACTGCCATGTTTAACTGTTGTATTATACAGACTGCTGAACCATTATTAGATCGCTGAACTTACCCAGCGCGTGGTGGCTTATGGTATCCCAATTGTTAGCAAACAGCAATTCCGATATGCTCTTCAATCTAAATATGCGGATGGAGATGTTGAAAAGGCGTTTGAACTTTTGGTGATAATTGAGGATTCGATTGAAGGTATTCTTAGAACCTATAGACCCAGTACCAAACTTCTCGGAGCCGTAAACAGGGAGGGGGTTACTTGCTACCTCGATGCACTCCTGTTCGCAATGTTCGCTCGCCTTGACTTCTTCGAAGGAGTTCTCTACAACACATTTGAAGATGAGCCTAGAAGGAATCTTGTGATATTGTTGAGACTCTGGGTGAACCTGCTCCGATCTGGGAAATTAATCACCACTGATATAGTAAGTATCACTAACTTTACTTCAATTCACTTACCTCTCGAAAACTTTACTCTCTGTCAACTCCGATTACTTACGTTGCTCGCTGTCTAGACGAAACAGCTTCAAGATGCGCTTGCTGCATGCGGCTGGGCTGATGCAGCATTATTGAGGCAACAAGATGCATCAGAAGCATTTGCGTTCATCACAGAAAAGTTAGAGTTGCCCTTGTTAACCCTGAAAATGGATATCTTTCACACAGGCAAAGAGAATGCGGGAGACGACCACAGATTTATAAACGAGAGACTTCTTGAAGTTGCCATACCTCCTCCAAAAGAGGACGGGCCGGTTACCTTGGAGGAGTGTCTAGAAGCATATTTCAATAATCGAGTCGAGGTTAGACGGTTCCTTCAACAACATAACACATCACATTCCGTTTCTTCCATGGACTCCTTGTCAAAAGCATACTCCACTCACGTCGAACATGTGGAACTCGACGGCTCCGTTAGTTCGTCCTCTCAACTCTGCTCCTCTGGCCTGGCGCCATTCCCCGAACTCACAGGAGAGCCGTCGCCGTTACCTGATTCCCCGATATCCCCTGTACGTCCTCCAAGGGTTTACCGTACTTCCAGTATTGTACGGGAACGGTTTTTCCCCGACAACGATAACCTCAACGGCAATTCTGAGGGAAGTATGGCGCGGCCAGTAAATAGACTCAGGAAAGGGAGCATGCGAAAAGAGGTCTTGATGCCTGCATGGCAGATATTTAGTTTGATTCGTAAGTAACCCTACACCCCAAATACATAAACCCTATTCTCATTTGAATTATAGCGTGGTACACAGATAGTATTCCCGCAAATGACGCCGAAATTGCGACGCACTTCTCGACTAAGAGGCCCATATTAGGAATGTGTTTAAAACGATATTCGGTGTTGCCCGATGGTAAAACTGTTCGGCTAAATACCTATGTCGATATCCCCACCGAAATTGGTCTTCCTCACTTTATCAAAGATGATAATCTCGAAGACGATGCCCCTCTTTTCGGAAATTTCAAACTTTCTTTGCAAGCTGTGGTTTGCCATCGAGGAACCTCTGTCGACTCGGGCCATTATATTTCTCTTGTCAGGGGCACTTCTCTAGCCAATTCCGGGTCTTCGTTAAGTGAATGTTCACTTGCGGACAACTTGCCTTTCGGCCACAATGATTATTGGCTCCGGTTCGATGATATTGCCGAAGAGCGGATCACGATTACTCATATTGAGAGAGCATTAAAAGATGAATCCCCATACCTCTTATTTTATCAAATCCTTCCCATTGATGCCGATCCCGCCGATTCATGTCCACCGCCTTATGAAGAATCGGATAGATACGGCGATATATTGTTTGAGAAGGGTATATATAAAGCTATACACTCTAGCTCGAACGGTGATTCGCAAGAACTAACTCGGCTAGATCCGTCGATAGAGGATCCGGACTGGCTGCAGGTGAAGCCGCCAGATGAGACCGCCTCGAATGGAACATGCGATATCTCCCAGAGTATCTCCAAATCTTCTCAGAAGAGAAGCCAGTCTCGGAACAAATCCAGTTCGTCTGAAAAGAAACTGAGTGCTGCGTTGTCCTATCTATCCCGCAGGAAGAGTGCCGAGCCGCTTTCGGCATCACCAAGCACGGAAAGTACCAACAGTAGACCGCAGAGACATTCGGAAGATATGTCGAGGGCTATTGAAAGCAATATCCGACCGATGCGAAGTGGGAAAGTGACACAGCCTGACAGGGAATGTGTTGTGATGTAACAGAGATGTTCAAGTTCAGTGATGCAGCCGGCATTTATTGCAGGTCTTGGATGATCCTTTTGATGAGCTTTGCTGTATTGGATAGTTAGCAGTTTGGCGTAACTGGCGGAAATCATGGGTGTTGAGCAGGTGAATAGCATTAGAGGGCTTGCATATCCTGAAATCATTACATAGAGCTCCATCCATCCTGAGAAAGTAGATTCTTTTGATGATCAGCAAGAACTCCCTTCATTGATAACGTATTTAGAGTTGGCTTGTCGCTAGGAATCCTTCTGTAACATGGCACCACTGAATATTTATAGACTGTACTCCGTACAAAGGCTAACTAGCTGATAGCTTGACTACAAAACAATATCTTGAAGTCACCCAGCGTTTCGCAGCCGACCAGGCACTGTTTCTCCTTTCATATCATATTCAACATTGTTTGGAATTCAAAGAACATGCCTGAGAGTCTGACGTCGACACAAAGCCTGGCAACGGTTAAGCTAGAGATTTTGTCTCCACGGCACTTCGAGGTTTTGCAACAGTCTTTCTAGACAATCCTTTCCACTGATCTGGTTAAAGATGCCCAACTTGTTGACGGGGGTCCCACGCGTGATGGCTATCGAGACTATTTCAATGAGTTTCGCAAAAGCTTCCAGAACAATATTCATCCAAGCAATGTAGCTTTGGAAGCTGTTGAGTCTTGCTGTTGAAATCTAAATCTTGATAATACTCAAGTCAGTGCAAAGGTAGTAGTCATGGCCACAAACTTCCCATCTTGGAGGACAATACTAAAGCTTAGCAGCCTGCGCATGCATTCCAATACACTAACCCTGGATCAAGAGAATTCCACTTGCGCCTGATTGAGATTATTGCTGTCCTCTGCCATGGCATCGCCGTCCACCTGTACCAGACTTATGATGGAGGCTTTCATAAGGCAGGTATGAACGGATTATACCTGAGAGGCGGGCACGCTGTTTTATCCGCGGTGAGGACCTCCCAGGATATGCGCAGGCTATGGAAGATTGGGCAAGGAGAACTGGAAATGGTTAGGGATGCAGGCAGCTAATGAAGTACATACTTGCGGAGGGCTTGTTATTGAGATTCGGAATGACAGAAAGGCCTGGCCAACACTTTTACCCCTCAACAATCCATGAATCAAAGTCGAACTGCCCTGCAAAATCTGTCATATTTCAACACACTACATCTCTCTCTGCATTATCAATAGTGCCAGCTCGACACTGCCAGTATATAAAACCTCACCTCTCTCTATCAACACACTACTTCCCACTATTACTTGACATCAAACCCACAGCATCCTGCCTTGCAAGCCTCACAACAATGCCCCTTTTAGCGCCCCCTACCGTACCTTACCTCCCTGATGATGATGACTGTGTTGACTGCGGCGACTTGATTGACGAATCTAGTGATGTCGCACTCGAAATTGTCGAAGAAGCTGAAAGTGAAGCTCGATATGGAGAATGTCCCAGCCAATACTACCCTATCCAGATCGGAGAGGTCCTCAATCACACATACCGCATAGTTCATAAAATTCACCATGGTGGCTTCTCGACTGTTTGGCTTGCTCAAGATCTGAAAAACCAAAAAATTTTTGCAATCAAGATCATGGTTTCTGGTTCATCAGAAGAACATGATTATCAGATGCAAACTGCTATTCATCAGACAGTTACTGATATCTCTCATCTAGTTTTATATGAGGATGCCTTTCTTCTTCATGGTCCGCAATCTAGCCACTTTGCTTTTGTCTTTCCATTCCTTGGTCCCAGTGTTGGATCTCTTGTAGGAAAGCAGCTGCACATTTCAACTCGCATGGGCGCTAGACAACTATTACAAGCTTTAGAGGGTTTACACAAAGCTGGTTTTGTTCACCGAGGTAAATCCTTTCCAAGTGGTATCTATCATATTTGGAAGCTAACACTGGTTAGATATCAACTCTATGAATGCCATCTGGGGCAGCACTCTTCCCGAAAATCTCAGTGTAGCTAATCAATACAAAATCCTTGGTCGGCCTCAACGAATGTTGATACATGCCACTTGGAAGCAGGCAGAACTTGTGAGACCCATGCAATTCCCTGTCACACATTGTTCAAATATGATCTTTCTTGCAGACTTTGGGATAACAACCCCAGTCAGTCATTCAACAATCCCAGATGGACTTCCACCTTTTGAATATTGTTCGCCGGAGCGCCTTCATGGTGCCATTCCTCAATTCTCTTGTGATATGTGGAGCTATATGTGTCTTTTTTCATATCTTTATTTTGGCTCTAATCTCTTTCCTCACCTGAAGGACGTGGTTACGTATATGGGCCCGTTACCGAAGTACCTAAAAGGGAAATATCTCTGGCCCAAGTATAGCAGAGATCAGTGGTATGATCCGAATACCGCCATTACTACAAGCCTCGAGGAGCGAATTAGATATCAACGACCCGCGATGGATTCAGCCGAGAGGAAACTTCTCATGTCCGTTTTGACCAGAGGTTTCTCCCTCATACCCGAGCGCCGCCTAACTGCGAGTCAATTGCTCCGAGATCTAGATTTTAACGCTCTTATCGACATATATTGTGGCTAGGGCCCACTTCAGCTTCGCGATTTCAGGCGCCG
>NW_003052499.1:4111643-4118596 GCF_000003515.1 Uncinocarpus reesii 1704 | reverse complement strand
GAGACAGAGTCCATCGGAATCACTATGGTCAGAATGAAGTCGGGGGCCTTATTATATGATACAGCAGAAATGTTATGGGAATTTTGGAACAAAATATAAGCATATGGGACCAGGATCCCATCTCCTGCCGTACATCTCATAGCTCCATATAAAAAGTAACAAATTTGGTCATGATCTTAGCATATTTCAGCCCAAGAGTGGAAAGCTTGGCAAAGTGTAACTAGTCTGAGGGCCTGCAGCTTAGTTACCTATTCCTCTCCTAAACATCATCTACTCCGTGTGCAAGAGATCAAACACTACAGCTCGCAATGAGATAAACTCCACACCTAAGCGCATCAATGGCGCTGGATGGACCCGGCGGCCATGCGGCCTCCAGCAACCTAGCCCAGTTGGAGGAGCCGTTGCTACCGATATTCAACGTTGAACGAGTTCAACTCGCATTTGATGTTGCGGTTGACTTCGTCGCCGCTCAAGTTGCCAACAACGTCGTGATCCTTGCCCTTGCGACAGGGAGAATATTGAGGATTGATTTAGGCAGCCCAGAAGACATCGATGGTGAGTCCATGTCACGTTACTCCTACATTCAAGCCGGGCGCATGGCTGATATTGCCCTTTCGCTAGATATTGATTTACCCAAAAAGTCATCCGAGATTGGCGTTATTCGTCGCATGTTCCTCGATCCCTCAGCTTCGCATTTGATTATCACCACCACCCTTGGTGAAAATTACTACCTCCACACGCAATCGCGGCAACCCAAGCACCTACCAAGGCTGAAAGGCGTCTCTATTGAGTGTATAGCATGGAACCTGGCGCAGCCGACCGCGTCCACGCGAGAAATTCTAGTCGGCGCAGCAGATGGGAATATCTACGAAGTTTATATTGAACCAGCGACCGAGTTTTACCGCAGAGATGAGAAATATGTGCATTCGGTATATAGGCTTCCCAACATGGCGGTCACGGGGATCTGGGTGGATTCCGTTGCGGATAAACATGAATACCGGCACGTTCTGGTGTCCTCCAATGGGAGAATTTTTTACTTTAGAGGAACGGTGGGCAGGCATGGAAGAGAAGGAGGCGGCCCGCTGTACGCGGATTTGTTCCAGCGGGAAACACCCCTCGTCCACGAACTGTCCTCGGCGTCTTTATCTGCCCCATCTTTGCTGGCTATTCAGCCTGAGCCTCTTGAAGGCTCACACGGAGATGGAATACTTGGCGAAAAGAATTTTGCTTGGCTCTCGTCTCAAGGCGTCTTCCATGGCGCTATTCCGAACTCATCCGGTCCTCCCGAAGTTGGGCATCGCATATTTGATAAGGCGAAAATGATCCCTCGATCAATGCTGCCAGCTACCGAATCTGCTAAAGGTGGTAAAAAGCTTATTCAAGACCCAATTAAGGGTATGACTATGACACAATGGCATATACTTACACTAGTTGAAGGCCGCGTCGTGGCAATCAACCGATTGAGTAATGAGATAGTGTACGATCAAGTTGTGCTCGAACCTGGCACGAGCTCCTTGGGGCTGGTTTCAGATTTGAAGAAGAACACATACTGGCTTTTCACTGGGAAAAAGATATTCGAAATCACTGCCAAGGACGAGGATAGAAACATTTGGAAAATCTTTTTAAAAGAGCAGCAATTTGACGCCGCGCTGCGATATGCACATAGCCCGGCTCAAAAAGACGCTGTTGCTACTGCGTCGGGTGATTACTTAGCCAGAAAGGGCCAGTACCTTGAGGCTGCACACGTTTGGGGGAAAAGCAGCAAGCCTTTTGAAGAAGTCTGTCTAACTTTCATTGACAAAGGCGAGACAGATGCGTTACGAAAATATCTCCTAACCCAATTGACCACCTATAAAAAGCCAGCAGTGATGCAGCGGACAATGATAGCTAGCTGGCTTGTTGAAGTTTTTGTCTCCAAGCTCGACGCTCTAGATGACGCTGTCTTGACCAAGGCCGAACTAGAAGAGGGCACCAATGCAGTGGATGCCAAAAACCAACTCCAACAGGTCAAATCGGAATTCCAGACATTTGTATCGAAATACAAAGCTGATCTAGATCCTAAAACTGTTTATGATATTATCGGGAGTCACGGTCGGGAGGAGGAGCTTCTCTATTTTGCGATTGCGGTCAATGACCATAACTTTGTGTTATCATACTGGGTTCAGCGCGAGAAATGGACAGAAGCTCTAGACGTCCTCAAAAAACAGGCCGATCCAGAAGTCTTCTATAAGTATAGTAGCGTGCTAATGATGCATGTCGCTACTGAGCTCGTCGATATTTTAATGAGACAGACGAATCTCAACCCAGCGAAGCTTATCCCAGCTCTTCTAAGCTACAACAAAGAGACCACAGTCTCCCTTTCCCAAAACCAGGCTGTGCGGTACCTTCACTTTATTATTACCAATCATCCGGACCCTTCTGCAGCCGTCCACAATACGTTGATATCTATATATGCCTCTCACCCTTCGAAATCCGAGGCTGGGTTGCTCACTTACCTCGAGAGTCAATCAATATCTCCTCCGCCGTACGATGCAGATTTCGCGCTCCGATTGTGCATTCAACATGGTCGCGTCCAGTCATGTGTCCACATTTATAGTATGATGGGTCAATATCTTGAAGCTGTACAGCTAGCCCTGAAACACGAGGATATTGAGCTCGCAGCGCTTGTTGCTGATCGACCTGAAGGAAATAATAAACTGCGGAAGAAGCTTTGGCTTCTAGTTGCAGAAAAGAAAATCCATCAACGAGGAACCGGAATTAAAGATGCCATTGAATTTCTGCGCCGGTGCGAATTACTCCGCATTGAAGACCTCATTCCGTTCTTCCCGGATTTTGTGGTTATCGATGACTTCAAAGACGAGATCTGCACAGCACTTGAAGATTATTCGCGTCACATCGATTCCTTGCGGCAAGAAATGGATAATTCAGCTCATGTTGCTGACCAGATTAGGAGGGAGATCGCATCTCTGGGAACTCGCTACGCAATTGTAGAACCGGGTGAGAAATGTTGGATCTGCTCCCTCCCCGTGCTCAGCAGACAATTTTTCGTGTTCCCTTGCCAACATGCATTCCATAGCGATTGCTTGGGAAAGAAGATTATGGCTGCGGCTGGCACAGGGAAGCGAAAACACATCAAGGATTTGCAGGCTGAGATGAGTAAAGGGGCCAATACCGCGGCGAGGAGGGAACAGGTTATTAGAGAGCTGGACGGATTGATTGCTGAGGCATGGTAAGTGCAATTTTTGTTTATTTTTCCGCGGCTTTTCGTAGCGTTGCTAACCGGCATAGTATTTTATGCGGTGACTATGCGATCAAGCAAGTTGATGAACCTTTTATCGGCCCATCGGATAATAAGAATGAATGGGCATTATGAAGCCGCCGCCCGCCTAAATCAGAGCTTTGCGGTCCGTCGTTATAATGCGGAGCGTTTGGATATAAATGCAGACTCCCAGTTCAATGAATGAGTGACGATGCATGGATGAAACTTCTATCAACAGAAGTTGAGTGGCTCTAAACCTGCCATTAGACATACACGGGCAACCCCAGCACTCTCGACGTTTCATCCTCGAAACAAACTCAAATTTCGTGCTCTATTTCAGCTACACGCGGTACCTTATCAACCCTTATCCTCGCAAATTCAGCAACAAGCTCGATCTATTCCACAGGGGAATCCCTTCAGCATCAGCACACTCCCGTTTCGAAACAAAAAACAAAAAAAACAAAGACCAGGGTACCCCATTACTCACACACTGATGCACGATCTCCACGTCCTCTAAACTCACACCAACCCTCCTCATCCCCCTGAGATGCCAATGCGTCTCACTCCTCAAATTCTGCACCATGATGCCGGCCAGCACGACCAGCTCGGTCTCGATGTCATCGATGATGGAGTGGTCGGAGAGATACAAGCCGTACGTGATGTTATAAGAGATCCAGGCAAAGTCCTTGTGGGAGGCGAGTGCATCGTCGATGGAGGTGATGTTATGTTTGTAGATGCGGTCGAGCCATGCTTTGCCGCGGGTGTGGTTGGCGAGGTCACACTGCCAGTCTTGCCTGGGATATTTTTTGTAAGAAGGACTGGGGGAAGAAGGGGGATTTTTTGTTTTGTATGATAGAAGAGGGAGGGGGACATTCTATAACCAACCTGGAGAATGAATAATCCTTATCTTCTTCCCTTTCAATCTTTGAAATGCCAAATACCACTTCCAGCGGTCGACACACGCCGACGATGGGCACGCATTTTACCAGCGCTTCGCGCAGTCGGCGGACAAGCTCCTGGCGCGCTTGCGGGGTGGAGTATTCCGGCTTCGAGATGAGGTAGGTGTATAGCTGGATAGCGAATTCTGGCTGGCCGGAACCAACAAGGGCGGCGATCTAGAGCGTAGGTTAAAAAGAAAAAAAGGAAACGGCCCCGGGAGGGGGACTTTGATATAATATGGGGTTTTTTGAAGGGCTACGAGGTTTTACTGTGGTGGACGTACGGGGATGAAGTACCACCTGTCATCTCCCAGGGTGGCTGAGGGGAATTTGGCTTCGAGGGCTTTGAAGAGGGAGATTGCTTCGTCTGGGGTGCGGTCGGGAGGGTAGGCGGCTTTGTTGGGGGAGGGTGGTTGGGCCATGATATCCGGTAGTTAAGTAGTTGATAAGTCTAGGAGTGAGTGACGGATGATTGTTTGGCGAGCTACTGCTGTGAGAGGTTGAAGAGAATATTAACTGATGGAAGTGAAATAGAAGAACATGAGCTGAGAGGGTTTCTAGTGGTTCCTTGAATCTTTGGTGACTGTTATCCACACTTTTCTTCTGTTTGAGGTTTGATGCTGGCTTGAGCAGTTGATGATGCTACGTTACCCAAAGCTGTAGGAGATGACGAGGACAATATTGCAGAGATAACCTGACGAATTTTCCTACTGTTCAAGAAAAGAGATGGATATGTGACATGCAGTGGTAGCTTGACAGGTGCAAACAGCAGGAAATCCCATCTTGAGAATCGAACGAGGGTGAAGAAACTCATCCTTCAGCCGTTGCCATAACTATCCTGGAACATTCCGAGAGCAACTGGCCAAGTTGACCAGGAAACACGGGAAACACAAAGCTGCAGCAACTCGCTTGACAACGAAAAAGCCAAACAAACAACGTCCGTCGTCGTCGTAACCCCCAGAGGGCCGGGGCCATTGGCTCAACTGGAAAGGGATCCGGATTTCAAGGTTTATAACATGGTGTGATGGAAGGGGAAGAGTGAAGCTCTTGCATCACGCTGTTGGTGATAAAATAGCCCAATAACGGGGGTGGGACGGCTCTTGCATCGTTCATCGGAAGAGGGAAGCATTCCAACCACTCAATCACAGCAGCAGGAGGATATTCGAACCTTGGGGGTTCAATCGACGATCAACACAGCCTGACCCCGCTTGAGCTGATCAAGAATCTCGATTGACAGGTCAGACTCGGAATTGAGTTCTGTGATGGAGGGTGAGGATACAAAGCATGTGGGAAGTCTTCTGGACGATGGCAGGATTATATTCTGATGGCTGGCGTCTCGCTGGGAGGAGAAGCAACAAGTGATCCAACCAAAAGGCGTCAATAACACCCGGCGCTCACGGTCCTGGCACTTGCAGCATTTTATGCAGCGTCAAAGCAACCGTCATTGGCTCAAGAGGGGGATCTTGGGGACGAGATTCCGAGACCCAGTGCATCCAAGCAGATGGCGGTGAGGTTGGAAGCAAAACTGGCCTCACAAAGAAGATACCAGTCAATGGACGAGCAATTGCTGCATGGGCATCGGTGCATACGACGTCCACGCACCGCAGTCCGGCGGGCTTTGATGCAACAGAGTTCTCGTTGCGAGACCTGGTGATTGGACAAAGGGGCTACGCCATCGTGGAAAGCTTGGAGGGCAAAATGAGGGGGAAATGGACAGTTTTGAGGCGCATTTCATGCACGAGCAGGCCGTCTTGTTCATACCGCGGGAAAGAGAATTGGGTCATTAATCCATTTATTAATCTATTCGAGGGACAAGTGACTTGTGTACTATGGGCTTTCAGAGGGCTTAAATTGGGGACAATTTTAATCCTGGTGATCCCGGTCCAGCCGGCGTTCAAGCCGGAGGAACTCGAATTGTCGAATGATTGAGACTGCGGAAGTCTCAGCGTGCCCCGACGGAGGTCGAACGAGCGCTTAACAGGTGTAAATCACTGGTGTTGTCGTGCGCCAGTTGGCTGGGTGCAAGGGCCAGTTTCATGACTTCTCCCTGGTCTTGACGGTGATCGGGATGGAGATCGTTGGAGCTGCGAACTGTCGAGCAAACCTGCTTTTGTTCGAATTCATTATCCAGCCCATATCAATAGTTTCTGGTGTTGTCTCGACTGTTCTCCGATGGCATCATGTGGTACCCGGGGGCCACACTCGCCGTGGCTGATCGCGTCAGGTACCAGAGCAAAGAACGCGGCCGTGGTTGGCTGACTCAGCGCCCTTGCCGGTTTAGGCTAGCGTAAACTTGTCTTTAGCCACCTGCGGTCGCCGCGCTAACTGTGTTTGGTTACAGTCCCGGCGACGGATGCTCACTTGACCGTCTGCAGAGTGCTAAACGGCAGTCCGTGTGGACCCCTTGCCAAGCCACCATTGAGGCAGCCTGCGATTTCCAAAACATTTGCATCGAATGACGAGTCACCAGCAAGGATCACCTGCTCCCTTGCACGCTGGCCACGCTTCCCAACGGATTCTTTTTGGCTTTTTCCCTGGTGAAATCCCGAAACAGCTGCGTCTCCGTATTTTAGTGGTTTTGATTCTGGAGAACAAAGCTTTGTTGATCATAAATGATGGGCGTTGCCGAAACGGATGAGCAGATTAAAATGCGGGGTTGATAAGCGCAATAACCTGGCGTCAAGCAATCATCAGATGACGAAAAAAGGCACTGTGCTGGATCTTCGGGGATAGCGACTGAATTTGAAAATTGGTTG
>NW_003052499.1:4058569-4111539 GCF_000003515.1 Uncinocarpus reesii 1704 | reverse complement strand
CACGCCTATTGACCGGTCGTTATAATGAGGGGCAATGCCCACGCTGGCTGCATGTAGCGTTGGCCGAAGGGTGGTGGAAGCAACCTAGAACCACGCCCTTCTGCGCTTTTCTAGCGCTTTCCTTGGGGAGTACCTCTGGGGTACTGATGTAATGCCCGAAAATGACGCGCCTGATGTTCCGTTTTGGTAGGGCGGGCCAAGTAGCAGCGAGGTCACACAGGGCCCAAGCCCTCCCATTCGACCACGGAGGCCCGTACACCGCCCGGCCCTGCTTGCTCGCTAGCGTCAGTGTTGCTTGGTGCTAGTGAGGTGAGTTGACTTTAACCGGCAACCACGATCAGTCATCCTTCGCCCCCCCTTCCTCTTGCACCCAAACTGCTCCTTCCGTCCATTATTCCACCTTATCTGCATCGTTCTTTCTCCTTCTCTCTCTCACTCTCCCTTCTTCCTTCCTCTTTCTCCCACACCTTCCCACTTCCGCGTCTCGCTCCACGTAATCCAGCTCCCTTCTCCAAACCGCCCTTCTTCCACGTCCGCCTCCCTCGACTTCTTCTTCTTCTCTTCCTCTTCTCCCTCGCCTGAGAAATCTCCCTTTGACTCACTTCCGCCACTCGCCTCCTAGGTTCCCCAGGGATGATATTGTGTTGGCAAAACGACAGATAGTTGTCAAATCTTGCAGCTCTGATCTACTCGCTAGCTTAAAAACTACTCACTGCAACGCGGCATCCTGCTTCTCCTTCTCCCTGTACGCTCCTCCGCTCAGTTGAAACCGGCTTCGATCGCCCTCACGCTCTGCCCGTCCAGTCAATCGATCCCCGTCTTGCCTCTCCGTTGGACCACTTTCTGGTTGACGTCCAACAATTGATCTGATTCGTGGATCTGCCGACACCTGGCAGACAGTCATTGCTCCGCTGCTCGAAGCCGCCCGTTTCAACCAGGCTAGCCATTCTACGACCGGCACATATCGTCAAGCTCTCCTGTCACAAAAGGAACGAACCCCACGATAATCGATTCCCTTGGACACGTCGACGCTTCGTTTTCCAAAGAACAAAGGCCACTCGATGATTCTAGCCCCTCGGAAGCTGTGACTCATTTCAACCCTCTTGTGGATCAGCGCCTCTCTCTCGCGCCCCATTCCCACTTGGTCCTTCTTCCGGGACGGCCTGATACTCCCACAGCTCTAAAGTCGATATTACCGGAGCATCATCCACCTTGTGGACCTCACGACCTGTAACGAAGCGATATCCATTTCTCTTTTTCCTCGCATTTTGATTGCACCTTGTTATCTATTCTTGTCTATATATATTCCCCTCTTCCTTTAACTCATACTCTGGCCAATCGAGGCTCCTTTTTCTACAGCAAATTCCAAATGCAATCATAACGATCTTTAATCTGTCCTTTTCTACCGGCTGACTCCCGAAGGCGTCGTCTTTTGACCTCTCACCACCCTCCGAACGGCGGTATTTCCTTTGTTCCCCCCTCGAGATATTTCCAACGGTTCCGAAGTTGCATTCTATGAGCATCTAAGTCGAGATTACGGTGTTTTTGCTTTTTTTTTTTTCGTTCAGTTTTGGGTTCGGGGTTGCTCTCCTTTCACAGTACTCAGCCAGCGGCGGAGGCTAAATTTCCTTTTGCGGATCTCAAGCGTCTTTACCTCTCAACTCGAGTTGCTTTTTCACTTTTCTTGGAACGGCCAACGCTCCCTGAACGCCCTTAGCCAGAAATGGATTGCTTGCGGGACAAGTTTGTCGGAGGAGTACTGTTGGACGGTCGATTCCTCACAGTCACGCCCCTTAACCATGGTTCCTTTGGAATGGTCTTCCTTGCCAAGGACTCCTTGACTGGAGAACAGGTCGCTATCAAATGTCTGACCAAACAGTCTGCTGACGGGTTGGAGTTGGCTGCTGATGAACGTTCCGAGGAGATGGAATGCCATGCTCGTCTCGGTTATCATCCAAATACCGTCAACATGATTCATTCCTTCGAAACCACTTCACACACCTTCTTGGTGCTTGAATATTGCTCCATGGGCGATTTATATGAGGCCATCAGGATTGACCGTGGTCCTTTGGAAACCGAGCACGTTCGTGACTTCATGTTGCAACTGGTTAGCGCCGTGGAGTACATGCATTCCAAGGGCTTGTACCATCGTGATATCAAACCAGAGAACATCTTTCTCTGCCAGGATGGTTCAATGAAGCTGGGCGATTTTGGACTCGTGACTCGTTCGAATTGGTCTTTCGAGGCGTGCGTTGGAAGTGACCGGTACATGGCGCCTGAGCAATATGAACCAACAGCGGCCGGTTACTCTCCTGCCCAAGCTGATATCTGGGCTATTGGAATCTGCCTTTTGAACATCTTGTTTTCCAAGAATCCATTCGTTACACCGACCGAATCCGATGTACTTTTCGCTGATTACTCTCGCGACCGCCAATCCCTCTTTGACGTGTTCCCCAACATGTCTCAGGATACCTTTGAGATTCTGACTCATTCCTTGGCTATCGACCCGAAAAAGCGGTCTCTCTCTGCTATGCGGGAAGCTATTGTTCGTGCTGTTTCCTTTACCACCGATGATGAGAGCCTCGACGACTTTTGCACCGAGGATAGGAATGTCATCCCTGCAAGTGCCTACCGTGAACCCCTTCGCACGCCTTCAATCCAGAGTCCTCAAATCAACCAGGGTGACTCCTTCCCGTGGGCAAAAGCTCTTCAGACAACCCCGCAACAGGCCGTCCGTCAGTTGTCCGCGATTCCCGACACCGAAATCTATACTGAGGACCTGTTCGCCACATCTGCCGATGAGGGCATGTCATGGTATACGGAAAATAATGGATCAGCGTCCATGGTTTCAACCTTGGATTCGAACTTGGGTCCATCTTTCAAGGCCATGGCGTTCCCCAAGGACCGTTTCCGGCAGTTTGAGAAGGTTCAATTTGGTGGTTCGCTTCCTGAGCCAGTTGGCGTTCCTATTCCTTCCATGTCGATGGTGTTCGGCAAGGGCAAAGATGAACAAGTGTCGAAGAGTTGGAGCGATCTATGGGACGAGGATCAAATGGAAAATGAGGCTCTTGAACTTCGCAACCGCCAAGCCCAGAATGCTCGTACTTGGAGCCAGGAAAGTAAGGATAATGAACCGGTCCATTCTGGATTGGCAGAAATTGACCTTGCTTCTTCCACTTTGAATGTCCGTTCAAAGACGCCGAGTGAACGCAAGGGCGTCTTTATTCCGAGACAAACTGGCAACCGTACCAGTGATGAGCCTCACTTCTCCGACCACCCGAGCTCACCCAAGCATGCTACTTCGAAGCAGTCAATTATGGACAAGTGGGCGGCTTTGGGTCAGAAGAGACGCAATTACTCCCCGAAGGAACCTCGGTCTACACAGTGGAAAGCGAATCAGATTGTGAACCGCAATTGGCGAAAGGACGCTGCGCCAATCCCGTTTGGATCTGAGAACGAGCCGTGGACTCGCAAAAGTAGCAGCCCGAGGCGCAACCGGACTCGCCAGCACCAACCTCCGCAACCACACATGCTCAGCAACGACTGGCGTCACGATTCCTTCCAGACAACCAAGCCGAGAAAGGACACATGCCCGTTTGCAGTTGATGACAGCTACCCCGATGAGGAATTCGATTTCATCGGCGGATGGCACGACCTTCATATATAAAAGTTCCACAATCCTGGTTATCCCTTGTTTCTTTTCGTCAAAACGAATCGCTTTTTTTTTCCGATTCCTCTCTTGCCATGTTAACTGCTGCAGCCTGGTTTCCTTTCTGTTATATATGATATGATCTTTTTGGAAGCATTTCTCTCCTCCTACTTTTCTGCTACATGAATTCCCAGGTCTTGTGCACCACTAATTGTGTGAATTTTCGCATCAAAGTCAAAGAGCCCTGTTTATTCTAGACTGGAAACATCTGCCGGTGTGGTGTCGTCTGCATTGAAGTTTTGTTTGTACTATTATGGCTGTCGTTATCAAGATACACGGGACGGCACGGCACGGCGAAGTTGGGAGGTATCAAGATTGGGGAGATTTGGGCAATTGGTTACTTGTGGGCGTTTTCTTTTACTCTTCCTTTCATGACACAGCGTGTTCGAGGTTTCACACCTCATTTTTATTTTATGGCTATTATTATTACAACATCAGCAGGCATTGCAGAGTTTGCTAGATGGAGAGGAATCCTGGATTTCGCCTTTGGAACTACGAGGCGGACTTGCAACCACGGAAAAAATTTCGAAAAGAAACTTGTGCCTATCGAGGCTCTTGCAGCCTGGGTATGGTAGCCATCTCTCCTCGAGAGGTGGAAGGGAAAGAAAAAAACAAAAACGGGATGGAGCTCTGGGTGAATATGGTTTTTATGTTCTAGGAGCTGTTCCTTGCTCCTTTCCCTGTTCTGTTTGCTTTTGCACACTGTGCACTTTCAGATCTAAAGATTGGAAAAAGAAACTGTGACCCCTGCAAATTATCAGCCTTTTGATATTCTCTTTGAGAGGCTGTTCATGTACTTTATGAAGCATTATGTTTGACTGGATCTACAAAGCTGCTGTCAAAAGGCAGCAAAAGGGATGGACAGGGAAAAGAATATAAAACAATTTCCTCAGGACAGACATGCATTTGGCCATCAATATCTCTGAAGTCCATCGGGGTGTAACTCGCCGTCGTCGGTCTCATCAGTAGTACTCTGTACGCAGCACTTGATAGACTCTTCGGGCACATCTGTTTCATGTCTTGAAGGGAGGAGAGTCTCGGATTGGGATCGCGCGACTCCATTAACTAATATACATCCTAAGTAGCGAATAACTCCGTCTCTAGCCCCTGTCGAACCGTGCGCTCCAGTCAGAACGGGGCCGGAAATCGAGTTTGGGGTCCAAGATCTGGACAAGCTGGTCTGTTCTTTTGTAGTTACTTTTCCCCTTTGGCAGGCCATCCCACCGCGACAGCGGCGGGGCCAGTGAGAACTTCTTGTAAATATGCTAGTTTCTTCAGGCTCGCAATCACTACTCTGTACATCAGAAGATTTTTTACTTTCAATTTTCGCAAATTCCTGCTTTCTTTTTCCTTGCATGTAGTTTTTCTCTTTTACCGACACCATAACCGCAGGTACTTGCGCAAAAACCTCAAGACCAATTTCCCTGAGCGCGCCAGAAACGCCAAAACTTTCCCAGCCATTCCATTACGATTCCAACGTCCCGTTTCTAGATATTTTGTCTTCGCCTTTTTGAAGAGGGTGTCTCCGATTAATACAGAAATCTAGCCTTAACCAAATGAGCAGCCGTGTGTGGCGCACCTGTTGAACCTTGCCAGGGGGGTGCGCGAACGTTGAGGGTATTTCGTTGTCTTGTCGAAGGGAAGAAGAAAAGGGGATCTAGATTCTAATGGGAATGTTTATGACCTTTTGCTGGGTTAATGATTATGGTTTGAAATGTGAGTTCTCTTTTCGCTTTGGCAGCTATCTCACGGTCCTGGAGGGATGTTGCCAGCAGGGGACGAGGAGTGGAGGAGGAGCGGAGCTTTCTGATATAAATCTACCAGGCTAACTGTGGAATTGGGTTACCATCGCAGGACTAAGTGATTTGTGTTCATATACCGTTTTCCGCCGGTTGACGACAACCTGTCCTTGTCTCCGGCGCCGCGTGGCCTGCCTTTAATCGAGTTTTTTATTCCTTCGAGATGCGCGGACGCTGGCCGTTTCTCCGTTTCGATACCGACATTGGCGTTCTCAATGGTTTGATTTTGTTATTCCTGCTTCCTCTGTTTGTGGCTGAGGATGGGGACTTTCAGCATCCACACCCCCAGCACCGGCAGGGCTTGGATGAGGCGCGGTGGGCGAATGGTCAGAACAATGGGATTTGTCCGGTCAGGGGAGTTGTGGAGATACAAGCAGAATATCTACGGCATCCGATGTGTTCAGTGACCACAGGGGGGCAAGATCCTCAGGGTGATGGTTTCTTGCTGAATACTACCGAGACCACGATTACGACCACGGAAAAAGGCTTGGAGACGCCAGCATCGACGGCTAGGTTAGAGTCTGAGCTGGATACCGAGAGTCCACTGGATAATGAGAAATTTCTCTCGTTTGAGGAATGGAAGAAGAAGAACCTGGCCAAGGTCGGTCAATCGGCGGATAATGTGCGCGGAAACAGACCTGGTTCTGGGTCGACGGAGATGCGAAGACGGCCCTATCCAGGCAAAATCAGCAATGCTTTGGATTCGTTGGGTGAGGAGGGAGAAATCGAGCTGGGATTCGGCGGATTCGACCCTGATGATCCCAACATCCCGCCCTTGGGGAAGAAAGATGCGAGAACCGCCCAGACTACGAGTGGAGATGAATCACCGGTCACCAAGGGCACTGAAGGGGAGATTCAGTCGGATGGCGTCCCCCGGAGAGGCGTTGCCCGCCGAAAAGATGCCGGGACTACGTGCAAAGAGCGATTCAATTACGCTTCGTTTGATTGTGCCGCTACGGTTCTGAAGACGAACAAGGAATGTACCGGTTCGTCATCGATATTGATTGAAAATAAAGATAGCTACATGCTCAACGAATGTCGAGCCAAGGACAAATTTATCATCCTCGAGCTTTGTGATGATATCCTTGTTGATACCGTTGTTCT
The DNA here is from genome assembly GCF_000003515.1 of Uncinocarpus reesii 1704. Taxonomy (NCBI): domain Eukaryota; kingdom Fungi; phylum Ascomycota; class Eurotiomycetes; order Onygenales; family Onygenaceae; genus Uncinocarpus; species Uncinocarpus reesii. The sequence goes on along the minus strand of NW_003052499.1, from coordinate 4,104,927 downwards.
TGCCAACTATGAATTCTTTAGCTCTATATTCCGCACCTTTAGGGTGAGTGTGTCGGATCGCTACCCTGCGAAGCCTGATAAGTGGAAGGAGTTGGGGACATATGAGGCAGCGAATACTCGTGAAATTCAGGCGTTTGCTGTCGAGAATCCTCTGATCTGGACGCGCTATTTGAAGATTGAGTTCTTGTCTCATTATGGAAACGAGTTCTACTGCCCGGTAAGTCTGGTTAGGGTACATGGCACGACAATGATGGAAGAGTATAAGAATTATGGCGATACTGCTCGAGCAGAGGAGGAGACGGTCCAAGCGGTTCAACCAACCCAAGAGACTCCCGGCGCGGTATCCACGGTTGATCAGTCCAACCAGACGCAGAAAGAAAACTGCAAACGCAACGCAACTGCCTCTGTTACCAAGACGGGCGCTGAATCTTTACCAGATGAAGAGGCACTTGGTGCCCTATGTTTTCCCGAGCTAGACGAAATCGAAAAGCTCCTACTCGGGTATAATGTGAATAATATGAGTTCGATATATGATTTGGTCTCTGAACACGAGTATCAATACGATTCCCATGATTTGGCCGAAAGCGAGTCTGTAACCGCCAAAGCTACGGGATCAACCGCCTCGGAAGACATACCACAGTCCGATACGCCGTCCACTACAAACGGCGGGGATAAGTCCCAGAAACCAGCTTCCGAGGCGCGAGTAGCTTCCACGTCGAGCTCGACCGAGGCCGAGAATGACACGGTGGTGGAAAGCCAAAGAACCCCAATAGCATCGCAGCCGCCTCCTCCAAACCCAACGACGCAAGAATCCTTCTTCAAGTCCGTCCATAAACGGCTACAGATGCTAGAGACTAATTCCACGCTCTCGCTTCTATATATCGAAGAGCAGTCACGTATCCTTCGGGATGCATTCAACAAGGTAGAGAAGCGCCAGTTGGCGAAAACTTCTAGTTTCCTTGAAAATTTAAACGCCACCGTCCTTCATGAATTGAGAGATTTCAGACAGCAGTATGACCACATCTGGCGCTCTGTCGTTCTCGAATTCGAGCAGCAACGTCAGCAATACCACCATGAGCTTTTCGCCGTTACGACGCAGTTAGCAATACTTGCTGATGAAGTGGTCTTTCAAAAGCGCGTTTCGATCATTCAAAGCGTCTTCGTCCTGCTTTGCTTGGGACTAGTGTTATTCTCCCGAAGTGCGGTAGGATCCTATCTCGAGTTTCCCAAGGTGCAAAACATGGTCTCCCGCACCCACAGTTTCCGCTCGGCATCTCCGTCTTACGAAACACCTTCCGCGAGCCCGAATACGGTCAGACAGAGACCCTCATATTCAAAGGCCAACTTGCATCGAAGAAACGTTTCCGAGGACCAGACAGACAGCGAACTTTGTAGTCCGACTTTTGCCTATCACTCTCCGCCGTTGTCAGAAGGGCCGAGTCCGTCGGAAGAAGAGGAAAAAGGGTTAAATGAGGTGCAGTCGGATTATGCTCGGCCAATGAGTAGTAGTCCGGTGCCGGTCGAAAACCTTGCAACGCTCAAGCGACAGAAGAGTAGTCCGGCAGAGCTGGGTGAGGCGACTAATAATGCCGAGTTGAGACCACCTTGAAGACTTAGCATATATGGGATTTCAAACAATCGGATCCAGGCTTTACCGTGATGGTTAGTTTTGAATTTCCAAGCCGCATCCACTAAATTGTTGGGAAAACTGCAAGAAACGCAGGAGACAGCAGAATCTATGGCTTGGGGCATTGCAACGAGGCAGAAACATTAGTATCCTCTGAACTGGGTTGTTCTTTCGCCGGATGCTTTTGCATGAATATCCAATGTTCTCAAGCTGCAGGGATCCAGGTTTGGATGAATGATTTACTACTATTGTATATCATCGATGATTCGGGAGGGATCTACCTATCGATCCTCTCATATCCTGTACGTACATAATAGCAGGTGCAGCTTGCGCATCGTGAGTGGCTGCTAGGTTCTTAATAAATAATTCGGATAGATAATCAAACTCACTCCCACTCTATGCGATCTCTCCATGTAATGCGTCCGTGGCCGGGAGTGACATCATAGGCTAGGAACCCGTTTTGAGGCGCAACACTCAAATCGCAACGCATCGGCTTCCTTCTGGGCTAGATTGATTCTTCAATGCGCTTTTGAGAGCTTATCTGTTGCTCATCATGCTGGCCTGCCGTTCGAGCTGGTCGAGGGTTGTAGCAGCCCGCCATCCGATCTTTCAATGTCTTGCGACCGCCAGTGCTCCGCCGCGCTCATTCTGCAGTGCGGCGGTGGACGGGAACTGTGTGGTGCAGAACGGGCTGCATGACCAAAATCCCCAGAATTTGGAGGTTTGTGGGCAGTCGGGTCGACGCTATTCGATTGAGAAAATCTTACAGGAGAAAGAACTGAGCAAGTTACGGGTGTATCTCGCGGTGTATGTCTTTACTTGGTTCAATTTAGATCCTTTTATATTTCATAGGATACAGGCAAGCTCTCGCTTGTATAGAGCCTGACAGGTCTACATAGTTCGAGTGGCCAGCGATTCATATTGAAGGAAGTCTCTGGGCAGAAATTCGATTATTATCAGAACATCCACAGGGAGCTGCGGAGTCCATATCTCCGGTGCCTGAGTGACACTGTTCCGGAACAGTCGTTGTTCGTGTATAAATACTTCACGGACCATTTACTAGGATTGGCTCCGCAGGCAGAGCTGTCGGTCAGTACGACTAAGCGGATCCTTAGGGACGCTCTGCGAGGAATTGCGGCGTTGCATGAACGTGATATTGTTCACACGGGTATGCTTGCTGAACCGGATGGGATAGGACGGGGCTAATTTGTCACAGATATAAAAGCAAACAACATTTTTATAAACCGAAAATTTGGCAACGGAGACCAGCAAAAGATAGTCATTGACCAGGTACAGCTGTCTGATATTGAGGATGCTGTCTACCTACCTCCTGGCGAGTATATAACGGGAAAGCAGGTAGGCAACTATATGTGGAGGAGTCCTGAAGCACATGCCCAAGGCCCAGTTAGCAAGCCTTCGGATATGTTCTCATTCGGCGTTGTAGTGAGTTGCAACTACACCTCCTGTCTTGGACAGCGTGGCTAACTCTCACGAGTGCATATATGCGATCCTTAAAGAAGCGATTTTTTCCATGGACGAAAGCAGACTCCCAAAAGGGGTTAACCCGCTGTCCGTCATCCTCGAACGCCAGCTGTCTTATTTTGCGGATGCACAAAGCCTGAACGGATTTTTGGTGTATCTAGGCGAGGAGAACCCTTGGTGTAACGCTTTCAAAACTCTCTGGGAAGGGTTCAATGAAGGAAATCCGCGCAAGCCGTTTTCCATGTGTTTGGATATTGATGAGAGATTCAGGGATCTTGTCACTCGTTTAATGCATTTCGACCCGACAAGGAGAAGCACGGCGAAGGAGGCTTTGGAGCATCCTTGGTTTGCGAATGCTTGATATACGAGCGAGGGATGACTCAACGTAGATAGCAAGTCGGATAGAAGCTCGATGTGCCGATCGGTATCCTAGCAGTTAGTACCCTTCAAGAGCAAGATGCGTTGCTGGGGAGTTAAGATACCGGGATCTTCCATCGCATGTTGCTCCAGCCGATTCGAGGTTGCCCTGGCAACTATCGGCCTGTCAACATGGATCCCAAACCTGCAAAATCCCAGCGAGCCCGTCTTTGAACCTGAATCTTCCACAAAACTCTGCATCCAAGGTCTGGGAAAGTTCACTTGAAGGTTCTGCCGACACGAGGTTTGTTTACAGCCCTAATTCTGTTGTTTACCGTTGCTGGCCGCCAAAAACAAAGCAAGTTGACACTGACAACGGCCCAGAAACCCAAGCCATAAACAAACGTCTCCCCCGAAATCCATTCTGACGACTCAGACAAACAATTTTCTATTCTCACCAAAGCTCCATTTCGATCCTCCGGTCGCAATTATTATTCCATCCTCTAACGCCATGGCAGCCAACGCTACCAGCCCTTCCAAATCCCTCCCTCTGTCCGACAAATCAACCAACGTTTTCCTTCCGTCTCCTGCAAAAGCAAGTAATGAGGACAAAGCAGCCACCAAGAAATCGCTGGAGCACCATCGTCAAGTCCTGAGAGAGAAGCTGCAAGAAGGATCCCTAAAGTATGGCTGGGTAGCCATTCTCTGAAATGGTCCATTGCTGACATGATATGAGTCTTAACAGGGCACCGGGCCATTACGTCTCTCCTTCAGACAACATCATGAGTCCATGCACCAAAAGGCTTACTGACATGAAGGTGAAGATGCTCAAGAAGTATGCTACCTTCAAGTCATTAATGTGAAGCACAACTAACAATTGATAGTATGAAACCTCAAGCTTTGTTCGCCAAAACAATCGCAAAGAAATCATACGAGAAAATGAGCTCGGAGGATCCTAACAATGGGGGCAATGCTGCCTAGATAACTCCAGAAGCCCTCTTGACGACCTTTCTTTCTTTCTACCAGGCTTCACGAAATCAGCCCTGTCATTTTTCTTCACTTCCTCCTTTGTATTTTTCCTTTCAATTCTGGCGGTGGAACATGGACCTGGCATGGCGTTCTTTTTTATCGGTAAGGGGTCGATAGGCTGGAATCAATCACGGTGCATCTGGAGCAGCACCTGGAAAACGGGCATGGAACATAAGGAGGTCAATTATGTGTTGTAGGGATTATTTGCTATTGCCAGAATACGCTCCGCTTGGAGACTTCTTAATGGACGGACACTCTTTGCTAAACGCTTGAACAAGTAGTTAGCCGTCAAGTGCATATTTGCCTAGCCAAGGCACCGTCTCATGTCGAACGACAGTTCCGGATATTTCGGCCGCTGCTCTGGCTGAGACTCGGTAGTCGGCAAAACCATCAATTCTGCTCTCTGGCTTCTCTCCAAAGCTCCCCATAGGGCCATAGGTAGCTCAGCTCGACTCGGGTTCACATCGCGTAGCGCTGATCGATTGGCAAGCTCCTGTGTGGTAACCTCATCTACACCCAGCGGTATCAGACTGCCCATCAAATATCAGAGTGGCATGTCTTCGGCAGCCGGGCCTTCAGACAAGCCCGCTAGCCCGCCCTACTCGTTCAGCACGGGAATAGCAAATGCAGTACTGTCCCTAGGCTTCGGCCTATTTTGGCGCTGGATTACTCCGTTGATGGGGGACTGTTCCTCTGGGGCGCTCCAGCCCAGCGGTAGCGGGGAAACAGCCGAGGTTCAGTTGCCGGCAAACCGTCAACCATCGTCGTGAGAGCGAAGGTTCAATTTCTGCTATTCCCGTCGTATGATTCTCATATGACCATATTTAAAGGCATTCGATTCCATCTTTGCTGCTACTGCATTTACGTTTTTCGTGGTTCCTTTTTTTTTCATTAGTTCGGAGTCGTCCAACCAGAGCTCCATAACCAGCTGATCATCCTGCACAGCTTTCAACTCTTCCACCCTTCACCTCCATAGCTCCCAGTATGTCTGCCTCTTCGAGAATCCCACCAATCGCCGCTCCATTCGTCAGTGAGAGAGCTAGAAAGACTCTCGATCTTGTAAGTGGTTCCCAAGCCTCCTGCCGTTTCGTCTATTGCCGAGAGCGTGCGACGAGAGACTTGAGCTTACGGTTGCTTTCAACTACAGGTCGAGGAGTTTGTCGAGAAGGAATGTATCCCCGCAGATGCTCTCTTCCAAGCACAACTAGGCCAAGGCGAAGAAAGATGGAAGCGCACGCCAGCCATTCTGGAGGAGCTCAAGGTCAAGGCCAAGAAGCTCGGTCTCTGGAATATGTTCTTGCCAAAGAACCACTTCAAGGAGGGTGCTGGTTTCAGCAATGTTGAATACGGATTGATGGCCGAGATTCTTGGAAAGAGCCGTGTGGCTAGCGAGGTGTGTAATCATCCCCCGCATACTATGATTGCTACAGTCCCTGACAGGGCGGGATTCAATAGGCTACGAATAACGCTGCCCCGGATACTGGCAACATGGAGGTCCTCGCCAAGTACGGAAATGAGGCCCAGAAGAAGCAGTGGCTAGAGCCATTGTTGGAGGGAAAGATTCGCTCCGCTTTCCTCATGACTGAGCCCGAGATTGCTTCCAGCGATGCCACCAACATTCAGCTTGACATCAGACGAGAGGGTAATGAATACGTGCTCAACGGCCAGGTATGTCTAGCGCTTTTAGATGTACTACGAGAATACCACGGCTAACATGCACTTTGCGTTAGAAATGGTGGTCATCTGGTGCTGGAGACCCAAGATGCAAGATCTACATTGTCATGGGCAAGAGCGATGCCAGCAACCCAGATACATACAAGCAGCAATCCGTCATCCTTGTTCCCGCTGAAACTCCAGGAATCACCATTCACCGCATGTTGAGCGTTTATGGCTATGACGATGCTCCTCATGGCCATGGTCACATTTCTTTCAAGAACGTCCGCGTTCCTGCCAGCAACATGGTTCTCGGCGAAGGCCGCGGTTTCGAAATCATCCAGGGCCGTCTTGGACCCGGACGTATTCACCACGCCATGCGTGCCATCGGTTCCGCCGAAAAGGCCCTTGAATGGCTCATCGCCCGCGCCAACGACGAGAAGAAGAAGCCATTCGGTGCCAAGCTCTCTTCGCATGGTGTCATTCTTGAATGGATCGCCCGGTCCCGCATTGACATCGATGCTTCCCGCCTCGTCGTCCTCAATGCTGCCGTAGCCATCGACAACGCCAATGCCAAGGCTGCCCTGAAGGAAATCGCTGAGGCCAAGGTTCTTGTTCCTCGTGTCGCCTTGGAGGTCATTGACCGTGCCATCCAGGCTTATGGCGGCATGGGTGTGTGCCAGGATACACCTTTGGCATCTATGTGGGCTCATGCTCGTACGCTGAGACTCGCCGACGGCCCGGATGAGGTACACTTGAGCCAGATGGGCAGACGGGAGAATAAGCAGCGAGAAGGGCCTACGACTGCGAAGTTGACATGGCAACAGCAAGAGACTGAGAGGTTATTGATGGCCAATGGATATGGCAACAAGCCTCAGCTGTAAAAATGTACAGGCATAGCTTCTTTGGATTTCGGGGTGTTTCTTTGTTTGAGTAGTGAAATGATATTCATGACCATCTTCACTTTAACTTGCTTTTTTTGCATACTTTTGACTGGTTATAATAAACAAAATCTTTAACCAGAATATCCAGAGCTTTCTGAGCCCCGGTTACTGTACCAGCCTCCAGGAATAGAACTCCCCAATGAACTGTATCATCCCTAGACATATAACCTAGATAAAAATCTCGACTATCTTCATCATGTAAGCCTGGAGTTAACCAACGCCATGCTTATGCTTGTGGAATAGGATATAAAGTGACCATAATAAATCTGTCCCCAACGCCAGTCCCTGCTAGAAATAGCTGCAGAATATAGGACCAAAAGACTCAACCCTCCTCCTCAATAGCACTCCCGTCTCTCCTATATAGGTGTTAATGAATGGTCATAAAGAGGCAGCAAAAAGGGACGTACGGGAAGTACTTAACACCGGCATCCTCAAGGCTTGCGAGAACTTCTTGCGGTAGCTAGCACACCATTATCAGTACCATGTATATTGAACTACCCAGACGAATATGCTTTTACCGTTCCAGTAACCTTGACCGCATATGTCCCGCTCACGTATCCGTCCAGTCTCTGCCATCGCGCCACCCACGATGTCCGTTCGTCAGCGAGCGCGATCAGGCCCTCGAATACTTGCGATGTGCATTCCTGAATGGCATCAGAGTTGTTGCGGAGGTTGAGGAAAGGTTCACAGTTGGGACAGCCGTCGCGCATAAATTTCTAGAGGTCGGTTAGTTGTGTTTAGGCTGGAAGTTCGGGGGAGGGACGCGCACGCTGTGGAGTTGGATGATGGAGCAGACCATGCAGGCGCGCAGGGTGCGCTGTTGACCGGAGGAGACGTAAAAGGACATGCCGGTCGTGTTCGCGCCGTCGCGGGATCAGGGAGAAGGTAACTGTCGTAACTAGCTCTGGAGTCTGGAGCTTTCAAGAAAAGTTAAACAGCAGCAAAATAAAGCACGACGTAATCGGAACCGCGAGAAAGCTAAGTGTCAAGGAGAGCACCAATAACGAACGGCTTGAAAACGGACAGCTCGACCTCAGAGCGGTGGTTCCGGAGTTGTCTGCCTGGTCGATTCCCATGGTCCTCGCCCTCTCACCCTTGGATCAGATAAGACAACCACCGCTCACGTGATATCGCCCGTTGCCTTAACCTTACCTTGTTGACATCAGATCCAGCGAGATGACAGCTCCATGGCATCGCGGATTGCGATCCAAGGGAGTCACTGAACTCTCTGTCGACGTATATATATGAGCTACTCCATGGATTCCCATCTTCCGTCAGTCATTTCGAGTCATCGCTTGGATTACCACCTTGACAAGCGCAGACATATCGGTCCCCGTCGCAAAACACGCATTTTTCTCCACAGTCGTCTGGAGATCTTTTGAAGCATGGCATCGGGGTCTCAAAGCCCTGAACAAACGTGCGTTTGAGATTTCCTGCTTTACGCTGTGCCAGGGAGGTTGCAGCTAACGAGTGCTGACTTTTCTTCATAGAATCGAGCTCCAAGGTGAAAAGCAACTTTACGAAGAGCTTTCTAAAAGAGACCCAATGTTTGATAATGCCGAGCGTTTTCTAAGAGAGTAAATCCTCCTTCTAACCCTATCCTTTCCACCGTTTTCTTCGCACACGAATGTGGCTAACTTGTATATCATGCAGTTTCCAAACATCTTGCGCCCATGTCACCTTCAATAATCTTGAGACGGAAGCAGGTCCTACCTCTCCAGAGCTCGAGAACCAAATATGGGATGCACACATGAGGATCAATTCCCGCTTTCGGAAACTTTGCTTCCAGTTTCGTGAGCAACAGGCACGGAAGAAGCGGCCGGTCGAGGACCGCAAGCTCAAGTCCAAGTACCAAAAGTTCATCAGTGGCTCGCAGCAGTTCTACGAAGATTACCTCAAGTTCATCCTCTCTCGATGGAGCTCCGTACCTGAGCTGAAAGACGCTGCAACGGAGTTGAGCATCGAGCCAGTTGAAGTTCAGATTCCGCCCAGTGTCACTAGTACACTGCGAGACCGCATAGTCAATTCGTGTTATTCCACCTTGATCCGGCTAGGGGACCTTTCTCGGTATTACCAGATGGTTCTTGTTTCCGACATCTCTAAACGGGAATGGAGCCTCGTGGTGAACTTCTACAGGCTAGCCGGCGCGGTTAAACCTATGTGTGGAAGATTTCAGAATCAGCTGGCTCTCATTGCACTTGCTGGGGCTGACCATTTTCATGCAACATATTATTTCTATCGTGCTTTGTGCGCGATGGAACCCCACGCCGATGCGGATGGCAATCTTGAGCTTGAATTCAAGAAATTCCTGACTGCACGATCTAGTGGGAGACTGGCACAACCAAATGATGAAAGGGAGTCATTGATTCATTCATTTATCTACCTGCATGCGATGTGCTATAAGAATGTTGACTTCAGTGAACGAAGCAAATTGGAAGATGAGGTTCTTGATCAAATGGCTATGCAGTTGCGCGAGGGCTCCATGGACGTCACTTTCCTTCAAACGCTCTGCTTGATGAACATAGGTGCCGAAGCACATGCACGAACCAAATCGGATACCAATGGGAATGCGGTCGAATTTTTCATGCGGCTAAATGTGAAAACTTTCACAATCCTTTTGCAGCTTCTCATACAAGAAAACAATGAGCAGTCGAACTTGGACTGGTCCCACTGGACAATCCTGCCAGCACTCCGGAATTACAGCTCCTGGCTAGTGGCCAACCGTGCTACTCTGGTTTCTCAAACTCAATATACTACGGCCCTTGTTGGTTATTATATCAGGCGATTTTGGGAAATTTATGCGAGTGCCTTGAACTTTGTTGCTTCAAACACTTCTCGAGGTAGGGTGTATCTAAACTACCTTCTCCCGGAGGATTGCGAAACACTAGGATTTTCTCCACTGATGGTTGGGAGTAAGTCCCGGCGCCATGTTGACGATTCTGGGAACGTGAAACCTAAAGCGCCGGTCGGTGCTGGCGGTGACAGAACCAAGGTCGAAGCCGAATTTCGAACACAGGAATTCCTTTTGGATGGTCTCGATTTCGTTAGAAACAAAGTAGGTTGGCTTTCGGTTTCCTGCCTATCCGCCTACTACTCAGATGACTAACTAGTGGCAGGAAATTCCCATTCGTATGTTAGACGATCGCTTCGTTGTTGACCAGGCCGATGCTGTCTCCCAATCCTCGAATGGATCCCCGAGTGCAAGCGACCTTTCCACACCCAGCGTTGACCACCAAGTTGTTAATCAGAATCAGGCACATGGCGACCACTGGGACAACAACGAATCGCCAGCGGAATCTCGTTTGGCTTTTGATGTCGAAGCGATGGTCGATGAACTTGTGAATTGCGATACCAATCACTCTGCGATCGAAGACGAAACGACAGAATCGCGATACCGACAGTCCTTGGTAATTGATACTGATGGAGGTTCTACATTTTCAGCCTCACAAGAACAAGACAGTCGCGCAGAGAGTCCAGAGCCTAAAGTCACGTATTCACCAGGACCTCTTCTCCCAAGCATTTTTAATACGGCTTTCGCGCCACAACCCGGGGAAGTTTCTTCTCCGAGTCGGTCTTTAACAGCGTCATATTCCAGTCTACCACCACATCCTGGAGCCGAAAGTATTCATTCACCGTTCATTTCATCCTATTACCCTTCCAGTGTGTTTACTCGGAGCCATGTGGCCTCACCCGGGGTCTTTCTTGGCCAAACTCCTCCAAGTGGACAGGCTGGATGAGTGGATAGGTCGAGCGTTCATAGCCGATTTATCTTATATCGCTGACCATGGAGAGTAAAATCTCCCATGAATGACCGTGTTTGCAGCACCGTTCTGACAGCAATTTCGCCCGTAGCACAATGGTATGTGTCCCAAGGGCTTTCCAATGAGGCTTCTTGTAACAGGATGAATAGATTGACAGCTGTGATAAATCAATGATAGCCAAGGTTGCAAACCATATTGGCTAGACTACTACTTCAAAGGTTGTCAAACGCTTGATAGAGAGGAGTATTTTTGCAATCGCTATCCCGAATCTCGCGCCAGTTCAGAAATGTTCGTCGGTCAGATACTGTCCGTTCAACATTTCTTGAGTATCGCCAACTCAACACAGTTGAGAATACTGCTCGTTACCTACATATGCGTTTACATCGTTTTAGTCACTAATTTCGCTCTCTCGAGAGCGCTGGCTTTGTTTTATTTCTTTTTTTTTGTATTTTATGCAGTAAGTCCGCATTTTGATATTCGCACTTTGTGTTCTCAAAGTCTATCAAACTAAGTGTCGATTCCTTTTCATCTAGCTGTACTAGCTTAATGTCTGCTTTTTAATAATTAATTTTAGTCCGCTAATTCAGTTTTGCGTTGTTGAAAACGTTGACTTTCTTTCTAATATTCCTGGTAATATTTCTTCGTACCGGCCCAGAAAGGCAACTATTCGAATTCTCGCCACACAATAATCTAGTCAGTGCCTGTGTGCACAAAAAAATTAAACCGCTATGAGTCCTTGTTGAATCTCGGAGCCGAGAAATGGTGAGTGGCTGAAAATAGGAATGGAGTAGTTGGATCACAGGATTGGTTGAAACCTTTTACAACTCGGTTGGTGGGTTTACGCAGTATAAGTCTTCTTAGGGAAAGGATATCTAGCAGTAGAGGTTCATTATGTCAGTCACGCAAGATGGAAGGGAGCGAAATTCTGTTAAACGAGGGAAGCTTACTGTGGGCCCAATTCCCTAATGCTCAAGTTCGCCAACCAATGGCCCATATCAATGCATTGGTCAAGACTCTTCCCTTGAACCACTCCGGCACAGAACCCACCGGCGAAAGCGTCACTGGCAGCGTTGATTAGCCTAAAATATGGAATACTTCTATAGATTAAGACTTACCCAGCACCGTTAGTATCATAGATCTCATCTTGTGGGATCTTCCTAATAGGAGTCGTCTTCAGTTCCGCACCGCCGTTCCCATCGGCAACAGCGGAGATAGTTGGCTCTGTGCCGTGAGTGATAATAATAATTCTAGGGCGCTGAGCATTCTTCTTGGGAAGATTGGCCATCTTCTTAGCAATTTCACCAAGGTCAGTAATACCCCATCCGTGAGATTCAGAAAAGGCGAGCGCCTCTGATTCGTTTCCAACAACGTAATCAGTATAGGGAAGAACTTGGTCAAGAGGATCTTTAAAAAAGGCGGGAATGAATGGCGCAGACAGGGAAAGCATAAAAGTCTGTGATCATCTGATGTTAGCAAAAGTGTGTTACCTTCGGACGAGGCCTCCAAAATAAACATACCTTATTCTTCTCAGCCGCCTCTTCAGCAAGGGCCATTATAGCTGGCACACAGACTGTCAGGTGGAATCCACCAACGAAGTAGAACTTGGCCTTTTCGACTAAAGACCAGATCTCAGGTTGCTTGAGATGGTCTAATTTGTACTCGTTGGCGGCGGCCAAGTGAGTAACAAGAGAACGATTGTGGCCAGTGATAATGACACCGCAACGACCCGTCGGTTGCACATCATCTATCCTATATTCTGTCCGAATCCCAGCCTTGTCTCCAGCTTCTCTGAGAGTGTCTGCATATTTATCTTTTCCTACACATCCAATGTAGACCACTGAGTTTTCAGGGAGAATATACTAGATTCGCAGTTAGAAAGCGTGTATCCCGCCACTCTCAGCAGAAACCCAAACAGTTTACGTACCTGAGCACCACGGGCGGTGTTTTGCGCAGCACCGCCGGCAATTAGCTTTGCATTGCAGTTTTGCAAGAGATCCTCATAGAGACCCATATGCTTCTCCTCAGCAAGAATTGCATCGTTGGCTTTGACGCCATACTTCTCTAGCATTGCCTCATTTCTGCGTTAGGAGCGTATTAGCAATAAACCGCTGAAGGGAATTCGCCGAGCGATGCATTACCCAATGCCCTGGATGTCTGCGCGATGGGGTTAGTAATTGCAAATTTCTTCGGAGATCAAGGTACTTACCCAGGAGGGGGTTCTCTAGACAGAGAAGAGGATATCCTTCTGAAGCAGCCATTTTGTCAGGATCAATTGGTTGTTCTGCTGGGTTCGTGAGTGCAAGGAGGGGGTTTGACGAGAGAGGTTGTTTTGGTGGGGGAGGAATCCTTTTGGTTGCATCCAAGACCCCCGTCCAGCCGCTTCCACCTTGCTCCGAGCAGCTTCTCAGTACTTTCTCATCATCATTGCTGCAAACACATCCAGCCAAAATGTCCGAACGCATGCGGCAAGCTGCTGAGTCCATTCAGCCGTCGTCGCCGCCCTCCTACCACGACGTCAATTCGCCCTTCACTCGCGGTCCATTTGAGAGTCCATTGGAGCGCGTCCCGTCTGATGCAGGGAGCCTGTCAACGGGAATCGTCGATTCTAGCCGGATGGTCAAATCCCACCAACATCGGACAGCCTTGCCCCCCTTGCCAGATTTGCGATTTGAGCAGAGTTACCTCGCAAGTATAAGCGGAGCAGAGACCTGGGGCCGGGTTGCATGGATCACTATTCGAGACCAGGTACGACTTTTCGCTGCCTGTTATACGAGCTCTTTGGCCCAAACCGACGCTTCCCTTAAATACAAGTGATTGCTAATGCCGGAGTTTCTTTATTCAGGTCCTCTTACCTCTAATGCAAGGCACCCTATGGACGCTCGCTCTTTGCGGTTGGAAATTTTGGCACCGCGGAACACAATCTCGCGGCAGGACGGCTGGATTCATGATTAGACGATGGTGGTGGAAGCTGAACGGCTGGGATATGTCTAGGCTATGATTCCGGCCAAAATCCTTTTCTTCTTCTGCAGGTTACTCTTATTGTGACCCACGGCTTCTGGACATTCTCACCCCGAAATACATGGGACATGATGCAAATCCAGACGCGCGTCCTTTCCGGGCCTACGAGGGCACTGCTGGTCAGCAGCGAGCGGCGCAAAGTTAGCATGCACGGTCATGATGCCTGCAGGATTCAATCAACAATTTGGCGCAAGACTACGTTGGGCCCACAAGCGGACTTGAGTGCTAACCGGAAATTCCGTTGAAAGAGTGCTGCTGTAATGTTAACCGGACTAGATTCGAACCTTTCTGGTCAATAGATGCGTACAGAACACTGGATGGACTTTCACGCCCTTCTAGTCCAATGTCGCGCAAGCATAATTCCGCTATCAAGGTGTATTTGGGGGTTTGACATATGCTCTAGGTAGGGCATTGAATTGATATTGGCGCATTGACTGAGCGCTTCAAGTGATTTTGAACGACCATATACTGTACATATATGCGTAATTCGCGAAAACCTTTATTCCATACATCCCCGATATATTATGCTAAATTCACTCAATATACTCACATCGGCTTTGAGATTGCAGCCGTCTGCGTAAGATTGTCTCGATTAATATGCGCCACTGCTCATTTTCCAGGAGATAAAACGGGGTTTGAAATCCACGAAATGCTGCAAGGTAACGAGCTTTTCACTTCTCTGGACCACTGTGGTGATATCCCTGCCGAGTGCCATTTTGAGAAGCTTGGGGGGTTTGATTTTCAGCGGCGGTTGGTTGATTGGGAGGCAATTCAACGGGTTGCGCTGGGAGCAGCGGCGCTACACTCTTCGCAGGGGAATCATGACCTGATGAAGTGTGGTCCCCAAGTCGCACAGTCGGACGGCTTGACGACGCCGTGACGTGGGCAGATGCAGATTGCGCTTCAGGTGCTGTGCCATCTGTAGAACTTGTTGGGTTAGGACTGTCCTGAAGCGTCTCGCCGTCTTTTCCTTGACCATATCTCAATTGGACAACCAGACTTGGTCGAACTGTATCATCTTCATCTAAGGATCCAACGTCACTCATATCCTCGTCTTCCTCGGCGGAATGTTCATCCCCGCCTTCCCATTCCTGTCCGCTTGAAACTGCTTCTGGCTCGTCATCTTCATCCATTGCATCCACAGAATTATAGCTGTCAATGTTGGTATCACGTGTCAATCCATTCGACCTCGTACTTCGCTGTGCTCTGCCATTCATAAGGCCATGATCCTGGGCTGTGTCTTTGCGTTGCCGTGTGGTTATTGTCTCCCCGTATATACCTCCAACCCGAGCCTTAACTTGACGGCCGCTAGCAGTGTAAGTTGGGCCGGACGGCTCTCCAGGAGTTGAACCGCGAGTTTGTTGCCGCGTAGATCTTCTAGAAGCATATTCGTCTGATAAATCTTCTTCATCAGAAAACGTATACTTAATCCGTTTTCCACGGGTGCGACCTTCATATAGGGAGAATCCAGGTTCAGGGCGCGCAAATGCTGCTTTTCGGGCTAATCGATAATCGCGGCGTTTCCGTTTCTACCGACCATCAGTTTCTGATGTAGTCAAAAGCTGGATTGTGTAAAAATTTACCTCTTCGGATGCCTCGAAACGGGGTATGCTATTGCGCATCCTGTCGCTCAGCTCCTTCGCCGCACGCGACTTCTCAGCACCAAGGGATTCGGCAACAGCCTTTAGCTCATCAATTGAGCCTGCGACGCTCCACCATGTGTTGGTTTTGAGGGCAGGGTTGCTCTCCCGATAAACTCTGAAATGTGTGTCATCGCGGCCTTCGATAAGCCAGTAACGCCGTTTGTAACTATCGCTTCCCCACGGTTGAACAGATAGAGGTTGATTGCGGTCTCCGTCTTGCCTTGTTTGTTTATAGCTTTCTTTGAGCTTCGCTTGAATAGCTTCAGACGAGGAGAGGGCCCAAAGAATCAACGTTTTGAGGAACGACAGCTATAGAGGTAATTAATGGCCGCATTGCAGGTACGAACGGGAAATCCTTACCCGATCTTCTGGGGACATAGTCGCAAATGTACGTCCACCATGGAGTGGGTTTTTGCCTTCCCATGCTCGTGGCCATTGATTGTAATGCGTCTGGACGGCTTCCTCGAGGGCCCGTTGGAAATGGCCCCTCCTACGCGTAGATACCACATAAAGTCAGTCCGAACGTTCAATATCACCAGATATATATCGAGGAGGGGTGAGTATCCGCCAGCTTAAGGCGAGGTTGGGAATGGAGGCAAACGGACTCAACGTCTTTCTTCCGGTTAAGAACGAGGCCAATTAAGGCGCATAACAGCCGTTCTATGTGGTCGCCAGGGACAGCATCCGTGACACCTTTCTCAATATCTTGTGGGCCGTAGTTGGGAACTGATTTAGGGAAGATGTCGCTAAATCTAGACCGGAACATTACGATGAACTATTCGGAAGTCAAGTGTTAGCTGCGCGTTCAGCACGCTCGACGCGTCTCAAGAAAGAAAATAGCCGGAGAACTGTAAATTATTGAGAAAAAATCACTGACTGCAATGTTTGGATTGTCGGCAAGCACGTATTCGTGCGGTGGTGATGGTGCACGCTTCGGAGGCGGCGACTCGGTTTGCTTCTCACGTTTGAAATATTTTTTTATCCCGACCGCGCGATTTATAGATGCAGCCATAGCCTCGTCTTCAATCGACACAGCGGAAGACAACGAAGACGTGTCCGAGTCCGAATGAGACATGGTGTTGTTGCCGGTGTTGGGTGGTTGAGGGTTGAAGGTTGGAGGAAGATGTTTGGGCGAAGTCTGCGAACGACACAAGATTCTCGAGTGACTGGGGAAACCTACGATTGCAAGCGCGGGTGGAGCGCGCCTCGCTCGTTTAAAAGCCGCCATTTCAACAGGTAGATCAATTGGGATTAAGCCACAGTATCAGCTAAAGCTATCTAAATGTAGGAATTCACTTGATTCCTAAACAGTACCCGTAAAAGCCCGTCAATTTGGCAATCCCCGATTTTGAGAGGGGTCCTGGCGAAAGGCGCCACGTCGACACGTCGCAAATGGCTTGAATATCCTCGCTCTTTGTTCTTTCTTTCTTTCACACGACTATCCGCTCTGCGAAAGCCGGATATACAGAGAACTGCGAATCCCAACGCAGAAGAACCGGGATATCCTTCGTCCGCGGACATCGGCGATGATGACGATGGACGGCGAGGCCGGGTCGTTCTGGAACACCCACCAACGCTCATCCTGCTATCTCGTATGGTGCATCCATGGGGCGTAAACGTACTGCTAAGGCAAGCGTGAGGGCCGGACTATGAACCATTGGTTCACATGAAGCTAGCCGTAGCCTTTGCGGTGTAGGTTCGCCAATAAGGAAATTGACAAACGAGTACTTCATTGAAATTCACCAGGGTCGAAATATGTGTCAAGTGGCCACAAACATTGTGGTTGGATATTGGGAATCCCTTCACATATCTGTCCATTGAACGGACAAATAGTGCCCCAACAAATACCAAAACTTTGCGGAATCATGAGCCTGGCACCGCCAATATTCAGTCAGTAAAAACCGAAAGGGCAATGAAAAGCCCAGAATGGAGGGTGTAATAGAAAGAATGGCCTTCAAAGAAGGCTCTGGCGGTCAAAAATGAATATTAAAATATAATGTTTGGTACAGCGCCGACTTGCGATGAAGCAGGAAGACAATCATCATTTAGCCAGGTTTGGCATGATGATCAGCAGAGATATGGTCGAACACAGACCCTGTCATGCTAGACAGGGCTGAAGGCCTTTTGACTGCACACAAGTGGCCACGCTCTGCAACAGATACTGGTATCTCCAGCAAAATGAAATCACGATTCTCAACGCTCTGAGTAGGCTTAACTATGTCAAGATGCAGAATCCCAAGGGACGTAAAGTGAGCCTCAATCGCTTGTAAGCATGCATTGGAAGCAGCAGATATCAGGAAACTGTGCCTTACCACCAGCACCGACACGGCGCCATTCTCTCTTCCAGCGAAACCCAGCCCGCGATGAAGCGTCGGAGCTGGTTGCATCTGGCGTTGGGAGCGCGATGGATTCGAACTTCTTTTGGAGTGAGGATGTGGCAAGCGCGCTAGTCCAGACTCGGTTAGGTTAGCGACGCTGCCCCAAACACACAAAATCCACACAATTTTGGTTTGCATTTTGAGTGCGAATTCGCAACTTCACCGACCAACCGACAGTTTTGCGAAGAGGTACGAGCGTTCTCTCGACGACACTCTCCACGAATTTACCGGCGCTGTACTAACCGTCTTGTGCCCTACAGTCAGACGCCATGGGTCGCGTCATCCGCAATCAGAGAAAGGGTCGTGGATCCATCTTCAGTATGTGCTAACCCAACCTCAAAATCTCAAGACTGAGGCCGTGGACCGGGGAGAAGTTTGGACGAGTTCGTCAATTGACTGGTTTCTTCTTTTAAAACAGCGGCCCATACCCGTCTCAACAAGGCACCAGCTCAGTTCAGAACCCTCGACTATGCCGAGCGACACGGATATATTCGCGGAGTGGTGAAGAAGATCATTCACGACCCTGGCCGAGGTGCTCCTCTCGCCCAAGTTTCTTTCCGTCACCCATACAAGTTCAAGGATATCACCGAGACGTTCATTGCCAACGAGGGCATGTACACTGGCCAGTTTATCTACGCCGGAAAGAACGCCACCTTGACTGTCGGAAACATCCTTCCTTTGGGCTCTGTTCCCGAAGGTACCGTTGTCACCAACGTTGAAGAGAAGGTTGGAGACAGAGGCGCGCTCGGCCGAACGTCTGGAAACTATGTCACGGTCATTGGCCACAATCCTGAGGAGGGCAAGACCCGTATCAAGCTCCCCTCTGGTGCTAAGAAGGTCGTGAAGAGCCGTTCCCGAGGAATGGTTGGTATCGTTGCCGGTGGTGGACGTACAGACAAGCCATTGTTGAGTATGTGGTTATCATCGCTATACCATTTGTTTGGGACAGATTTCGTTAACATTCTCTACAGAGGCTTCCCGTGCTAAGCACAAGTATGCTGTTAAGCGCAACTCATGGCCCAAGACTCGTGGTGTTGCCATGAACCCTGTCGACCATGTAAGTTATCTCAACGGCAGTGCGCAAGATTAGCGGTCGCTGATAGCTAATTTTTTCTCCAGCCTCACGGTGGTGGTAACCATCAACATATTGGTAAAGCTTCCACAATCTCCAGATACGCCGCACAAGGTCAAAAAGCCGGTCTCATCGCTGCCCGGAGAACTGGTTTGCTTCGCGGTACCCAAAAGACAAAGGAGTAAACTTAATTGGACGGCGTATTTCATTCGGTTCGATTATGATAGGATGCGCGGGAATGCTTTTTTACTCTTTTTTCCAAAGGCATACATGTATTTGATGGTTAGCTGCCATAGTGCACTGAAAGAGCATATCTATCATGTGGCCGGATTACTAGGAATTATGACTTGTCAATGAACTTGCCATCCTCCACTTCATGATCTTCTATAGACTAAAATAGTGTCTGCAAATAAGATGTGATTGAAGACCCCGGATAATGGCTGTTCCACCTCTCATCGACTTCTCTTAGACCAGTCACTTTATTAGTGGGCAGCCGAGGTGCATCATAGCAGGTATTATTATTGATAATACGGAGTCGAGGAAGTACTATGACGTTGAGCTGGCCAGACCTCCGTGCCAGCGGCCCAGCGGGCACAGGACCTCGCAACACGCCATCGCATCGCCGGCAATCCCCCGACATAACTCCGCCTTCGCATAAGGTTCCGCCCTCTGCCAAGCGAGGGCCTCGCCTATTGGAGAAGAGGAGCCACGCCTAGAACTGACCGGCCGCCAAGTGACGGCATCACGACGCACCCAAGAAATCCCTCCCTCTTTCCAAGCCGCCAAGTACGGCGGAATGCGCACAGTGTGGTGGGTTCTGGGCGTGCAGGGGATGAGGCCAACATCCGCCGGTCGCGGCGCTACCCAATCAAGTGGCAGGCCGCGGCTGACATCAGCGTCCTCAGCCACATCTAGTCCTTATTTAGCCGTGCCAAGGCCCATTCGACGCCATTCCGCTTTTGACCAGCGGGCGAGACATGTGACCGAGGCCGAAAGTGAACTAGCGCCGATCCAAGGGGCGGGTGCATGACTAATCGGCCACAAATCCTTGAGTCTTGCTCCCAAACTGGCCAATCAAGACGCCGCGACACCGCAGGCTGGCCAATTTCATCACTCAAGGGATCTCGCTGTCCGCCGGCACAAGACGGTTCTCGCGTCCCTATATATCTCGCCCCGACTGCCCTATATCTTCCATCTGTGGCTTCTCGTTTTCTCATCCACACCCCCCTTGACCACCCTTATCCTCTTCCAGACCTAGCGATCCGCACGGAAGTCTTGGAATCCATCCTCTGGCTCTGTCCTCTTTCTTGGAACTTGTCCCTACCCAGTCATATATATCTTCGACACATCTACCTCCGCAGCACTTGCTCTCTCTCCTCTTGTGTGATCTTGTGTGATATAAAGACACATCCTCAGAAAGGAACCAGACTGCCTTTCTTAAATCATCGATGAGGACTGCCCTCTCTTTTTCTATCTAGATTCCAATATCAAGCAGTAGACAGACACACTTCTTCCGCTATCTCCTCCCAATCGAGTGGTGAGCCCAACCATAAGCAAAGGAAGAAAGCTCTCGTCTTGTTTCTTGCTTCCGGATGGACATATCAAGGGAACTTTGTCCATAAAGACCGCCTTCCACGTACTTCCTCCTGTATACTCGTCTCTATAGACCACCTAGACCAACCCACTTGGGGAGCATAAGCGTTAGGCAAAAGGCCCTCCTCCCTTCTCTCCCACCCCCAACCACCGCCCCCCCCGAACGATCTACTTTCCGCTCCGCGATCCCTTCGATATCAGAACTTTCCGCTGTCTTTTCCTTCCTCTATTCCACCATGACTCAGGCAGTTGACAACAAGATGGCATATGCCACACCTTCCGCCCGATGGCGCGCAATCGTCAATCGTGATGCGGCCGCCACGTGCTTCGTGTACGGTGTGCGAACCACCAAGATATACTGTCGTCCACGGTGTCCGGCCCGGCTGGCCCGCCGGGCAAACGTTATCTTTTACGACACTCCAGCCCAAGCGGAAAAGGCGGGCTACCGACCCTGCAAACGGTGCAAACCCGAAGACCTCCGTGCGCCAACGGATCCTCATGTTCGTCTGGCACAAAAGGCGTGCGAGACCATGACTCTTGTCGCTCTAGCCGGTGGTGAGAAGCAACGACCGACGTTGCAGGATCTTGCGGCGGAAGCAGGCTTGACACCAAGTCATTTCCACCGGGTATTTAAGAAAGTGGTTGGAGTGACGCCAGGGAAGTACGCGAGGGATCTATTGGAAGGGAAAACGTTCCAAAAGAAGCTACCCGACGGGACCATTATCGGATGGCCTCCATTGGGGCCCCTTGCGACGAATGCCTCAGCAACGGCTCTGCAAGCGCACATTAACGCGCAGACACAAGTTCAGACACAATCACCAGCTCCGGTCCCAAACTCGATACCGGGGTCCGGTACCGGGGTCTAGGACCAGACCTATCAACCCCAGTCAACCGGGCATGATCCCCCGCCGATCAGATTCGACTGGAACGAATTCGACATGATGTTCGCTGCGACGACGGCAGCAACGAGGCCGCAGGTGGACTGCGTGGGCAACGGTGGGTTTTGCGTACCTACAACCGATCATCAGCATCATCTTGACCCAAGTTCTGTGATTGATGGATCCATGTTTTCTACCAACCCGCAGCTGAGCGGCCCGCTCGGTTTTCCAGACTATGTCAACGACACGGTTGACTTCTCGCTGGGTACGCCACTGTTTGACTCTCCCGCCCTAACTACGCGGCCTACGTCGGTGCCGTCGTCGCAGCAGTCGTTGTCACCGACCGACTCTCCGCCGCTATTCGATTCGTGTGATTCACCGTTGATGTTCGAGGATGTTGAATGGATGGAAAATTCCGGATTATCACTGCCGTGGAGGGTTTAGACCACTGGGGTCGATCTCTTGAGGAGCATCGCGCAGGTGGAGTACATAGGTCTATTTTTAGCTGATACCCAATGGCATATTGTATTCAAGCAAATGATGAAAC
The DNA here is from genome assembly GCF_000003515.1 of Uncinocarpus reesii 1704. NCBI lineage: Eukaryota > Fungi > Ascomycota > Eurotiomycetes > Onygenales > Onygenaceae > Uncinocarpus > Uncinocarpus reesii. The sequence continues at coordinate 4,082,945 of NW_003052499.1, read as the reverse complement.
CACAATTCTTTACGCTGTACGAAGTATCCTCGATGTAGAAATCTGTTTCAAACTCATAAAAGCCTCTTGTCGCCCGCTTCCTTGAGGGGTGATTGAATCATAATCCCATGGTGTGCGCGGATAAGCATCATGGCGATATTTCTCTGTTTAACCAACTGACATGCTTCGTTGCATATGGGATTGAAGCATGTTCACTTTGGACAGGCACCGTGTTCCTCGCCATAAGTCACCTGAAGAATGCGGCTCACCGGAATTTCACGCATAAAGCCTTGTGAGGGACCACGGGTAAACAGACATTCCAAGTAGCCACCAGGAAGCATCAGGTAATGCTTAGTGTTCTGGATGAAAAGATAAGGCTCAGGTACAAGATTTGAGTGACTTATTGACGGAGAAAATGAGCTCAGGGATACTTGTTGAAAGTGAGACAGATGTCGTTCTGCTGAGAGCAATGGAAGTGGTTTAGCGTGCATTGAGCCTCAAGGAAGAACATCCAGCGGAAATGTCCCTGGTCGTTGAACTGGACCTCAGCCGCTTGTGTTTTTGCTCAAGTGGACATTTGAGCAGAGACAAAACTCGATTGAACGGCCTCCTCACGTCCTCGTCTTGCTCTAGTTATGGTCAATCGAGCCTGCAACGCGCTTTTACGGACTCGCATGGTCAAGCCCATCGTACTGAGAACGCGTTGTCGACAGACACACTCCTTCAGAATTCGAATGGAGCCGAGCAAAACCAAATATGAGCACGTTGAGGAGGTAGAACGCTTGGACCTTTATGTTCGGGGCGGGTACCATCCTACAATGATCGGTGATGAGCTCCACAACGGTCGATATGTTATTGCTCATAAGCTTGGATTCGGTCGATCTGCCACTGTTTGGCTAGCGGAAGATAGGGAAAAATGTCAACTTGTTGCCCTCAAGATTTCTACTGCAGAATCCGTTGATCGAACTAATGAGTTGAAATATCTTTCACAATTCAGGGATGCTGCTAAATCCCAACTTCCTGGTAAAGTCAATGTACCAACACTTCTTGATTCTTTCACCTTTTCAGGACCAAATGGCACCCATCTGTGTTTGGTTACAGACACTGCAAGAATAAGTATTCATGAAGCTAAAGATGCCTCCTATCACCGGCTTCTCCACCTACCAGCTGCTCGAGCGATTACTTCCCAGCTAATACTTGGACTACAATTCATTCATGCTCAAGGGATTGTCCATGGCGGTACGTTTGGCCCCGACTTTCAGGTCTTCAAGAAATTGACATTGAACACAGATCTCCACCTTGGAAATGTCCTTTTATCCTTGCCGCCCGGTATGCAGAGCATGAACTGCGAGCAGCTTTATGCAAAGACTGGAGAACCAACCAAAGAGTTTATTATTCATCATGATGGGGCTCCTCTTGATGATGGGGTTCCTCCTGAAGCTATTGTACCTGTATGGCTTGGACTTGGGAGTGATGAGATCACACTTGCTGATTCCCCTATTCAAATCGCAGATTTTGGGGAGGCTTTCAGCCCCAAAGTAACAAAACAGTTTGTTGCCCATACACCACTTCTGCTGGCACCACCTGAAGCCTTTTTTGCTGAAGCTGGGGCAGATGAACCTTTGTCTTTCCCAGGGGATATATGGACTCTTGCGTGTGCCATATGGGAGCTTTTTGGATTAACCCACCATTTTCGCCCTTCCTGCCACACTGGATGAAGTCACAATTGAGCATGTTGAGATGCTTGGTAAGCTTCCAGATCGGTGGTGGAACAAATGGGAAAGTAGAAGCAAATGGTTTGATGACCTTGGGAACAAGAATGTGAAGGAAGAGCTTCACCAATGGTACAGCAGCACTTCCAGAGATTGAAATCAGCGATTCCCTGCAGAAATATACAGTTCAAGGAAGGACAAGAAGTATGATATTTTCTCACCAGAGGAGGAAAAGGCATTCCATGATATGATGAAATCAATGTTGGTTCTAGAGCCCAGCACGCGGGCTACAATTGAGGATGTGGTGAAGTCTGAGTGGATGAGAAAATGGGGGTTACCTGAGGTGCAGCGAATGTGGAATGCAGTGAGGAATGGCAGTTCTGAGTAATCGAGGCATCGACTATCGCCATCGATTGTGGGCATCGGGCTCTTATTTCTTCTTTATACTCCGCTCCGTTTGTTTCTAGCCAAAGACCCGAAGCCAAAATCTGCAGCATTAATTTTCTTTTATAGGTCAATCCGGGCAGCCCATTCCTGCGATTCGAAGAAGATGGACGATGTTTTCAAGAATGTGCTTTTCTGACAGTCTCGGTGCGTATCGACCAGTTGTAACTCCTCCCAGGCGCCCATATGAATGGATTTCTAATAAGTGCCGGGACACGAAGTCATCCCTGAGGAACAGCGACTAGGAGGTGGCAGGGGGCAAATCTAAACGACCGATAGTTAGCCAGTTGCCCTAACTGGTACTCCGTAGATGCGGTAGTCAAAACATCTCTGTCAACTTTGCAACTTATCTGATTTTGACGCTCCAGCTGGTATGGAGTCCAGGCCCAGCCTGAACCCGTCGAGCCAAGTTCGTAGAAAAAGAAAAGAAATCCAAGACAAGCCATCTCCATCCAGTGAAGAGCCAAACCCCAGCCTTGACGCGTGCCAGGGCGAGCCCGTTTCATCTTCGCCGGTCAGGCCAGTGCTCCACCGCCAACCAGTCGCCAGCGACAGTGTCGGTGCTAGACAGGGGGTCTCGATCTGCGCCCTGGATGGAACAAGAGAAGAACCAGACTCTGAGGCGACCGCAATCAAACCGCCATCTCAAACGTCAGTGCAACAGTCCACTCCCCCGCCCTAACCCTGCGAATCCGATCTTCTGGCGGGTGCTTGGGCAGGGGACGTGAGGATTGGCGCCGGGGGCCAGAAACTCGAGTGCACTGGGACCTTTTTGGTGTCCTTCATTTCCCTCTGGGCGATTGGCTTTGGTTGTTCGCTGGGGGCCATCAGGGCGTTTTCCTTTTGACGCTTCTTCATCCATGTTGATCAAGGCGGGTAGAGAGATGCGCATTACAGGAATGATCAGAGAGTTCCTTGATTGCTAGTGGCGGTTGTTGTCTTCTTGTACTCCCCTTTTTCCTTGTTATTAATATGTGAATGAGACCCTACACACCGTTGCCTCTTCATCTCCCGACTCTCTGAACACAAGAACAATATTGCATTTATCGACTTCTTTGATACACCCTCATTCTTTTATTCAGGCAGTCTTGTCCCTGGCTCCTTTGCTATTCATTTGATGTGTTTTATTGACATCATCGAATAAAAGCTACCATCAATCGTTCGGAGGGACTTGGTTGCCTAGCAATCCTTTCCGCCATCATCCTCAAAAGCTTCATCGTTATACCACAGACCATAGATTCGCAGATACAATCTCGAAAGACAGCACAATGAACGTCAACAAGAAGCTCGGTCGTTTCAAGCAGTGGGCTGGGGAACGTATGGGCGGAGAGGTGAAGACAAATGTGTCCGATGATTTCAAAGCCATGGAGGCTGAGATGGCCTTGAGGCAAGAAGGTATGCCGGCGTCTCACCGCTTGATCGGTGTGATGATGATTGAGGACTATTTCTAACCTGGATGTAGGGTTGGAGCGACTTCATAGGTCCATGACTGCATATGTTCGGGCAATCTCTAAACGAAACGAAGGGGACGGCGGGAAACTGTTTCCTATCGGGTATCTGGGCGGAACAATGGTGAATCATGGACAGGACTTTGAAAGCACTTCGGAGTTTGGGCAGTGTCTTATCAGTGAGTATACTTGAAGGATTGCCCTTGATCTTTTGATAGGACGCCTGTCGCTGACGATTGATAGGTTTTGGCAGGACAAACGAGCGCTGTGCCAGGATTCAAGAGCAGTATGTGGTGGATGCGACATCTAGCTGGCTGGAGTCGCTGGACAGGTCGCTTGCACAGATGAAAGAGTATCAGGTATGGTCGAATCTCCGAGTGTTGCAAAAAGCGCCCTTTCTGACGATGCTTCCCCTTGTAGGCAGCTAGGAAGAAGCTCGAAAGTCGCCGCCTAGCATATGATACGTCCCTAGCAAAAATGCAAAAGGCCAAACGAGAAGATTTTCGCGTGGAGGAGGAATTACGCCTGCAGAAAGTGAAATACGAAGAAGCTAATGAGGACGTATATCGACGCATGCAGGATATCAGGGAGACAGAAGCAGATAATATTTCGGATATTCGAGCATTCTTCGACGCTCAACTGAATTACCATGACCAGTGTCGAGACGTTCTCCTACAGTTGAGAGACGAGTGGCCGGTTGGGTAAGCCGGAACATCCCTCTATTTTCTCTCTGCAAACAGCTAACCCATTAACCAGCCATCAACCCGTTCGACGATCAACCGTATCCCGAACCACAACTGCACATTCCTTCCATGACCGGTTCGAACCAGTTGCCGATGAGCCCCTGGAACCTCGCCCAACCATTAGGCCTACCCGCACCACTTCCTCCTGCCTTGAATCCTCGTCCCAAAGGCCATCTTTCAGTCGCACCTCCACCTTCGAAGGACCCCTCCAACTCCGCGGCCGTGTATCTCCCCCCAATTCATCCCGCGTCGTGAGCGACAGCGCCTCGATCAGCAGCACCCGCTCCCCTCTTCGCGCAGCCAACAGCAGAAACTACGATGGCCACCCGGGATCCGTCGACGACGGCGCGTCATCGCCGTACGGCAGAGTGAGTCCGGAGCGCTATGTATCTGGTTCAATCTCGGCGTCGACTGGGCACCCCCTTACTCGGCCTGTGAGCATGGCCTTGTATAATGGCAATGGGGTGTCTTCCTCGCAGTCGTCTGTTAGAGCGAAGAAACCTCCGCCACCACCGCCTCCGAAGAGGAATACCCTTCGACCAACGGAGATGTAGGTGACCTGGCGCCCCCCTGCTTGTACGAGTTTGATGGGAAGTTCTCATTTTTCCTTTATTTTTAAACGTTTGTCCAGTCTCTGATTTTTTTCTGTTACACTGCTACAAGGAGTTCCATCAGAAAAACGGCGTTTTGAAAACTGATTGCTTTGTAAGAACATGGAGGCGCTACGGCTGGTGGTGACTTGATCCAACCTTTGGTTTCTGAAATCCCGTGGATGCGCGTATGCTCTGACGTTAAAGCCTTTTTCAAGTCTGCTCAAGCTTACTTCCAGCAATAATGAATATCAATTTCGCTATCACCTATTTAAGTGTGCATACACGCCCTTTTGAACCTTGTTTCAGGATTGAGAAACTGCTAATATGGCTCCTTGGTAACCATGCTACAAAGGACGTCTCTGACCATCAATTAAGCATATACTGAAAACAGATTTGCGTTGCTGGAAAAACATTTACCATGCGCCTTGAAGAGCTCAACGGACAGCCACCTAACGAATTCCTAAAACGGAGGGAGCAAATGGCCGCATTTTACCTGTGAGCTACCCGATTTAGTTGAAGTATCTCTCGATGGCTGAGAAAAGGCGGCAATCATCGACAATTTGCGCTGCAGCAAGGTGCAAACGACAAAGGTCCTGCGAAGGGCAAATAACGGTCATACTGGCAACGTTATCCCCGAGGATTACTGGGCTGTCTGGCCGGAGGGCTGCAATCTTTGGAACTTGGAAAGGAGCGAGGCGTTCCACGACGAGGTTGGACCTGATAGTCTCTCGATTGTTTCTTGGCGCTGGCTTCAGGGACCACTGGAAGTTCCGAAAAGTTTCTGTGATGGTTTCAGACATGAGGATGGCATTTTCGGCAGTGTTGATCTTCTCGCGAACCGTGTTGATGAGGCCGCCGGTGAAGATGCGAATAAGTTGTTGAGCCTGTTCGTTGTGGCGGACGTTTTCAGGAATAATTCGCATACACATCAGCTTGCCATATTCGTCTTTGGTACTAGGGGTGAACGCCTGGCTGCTATAGATTCCGGTAATGGCACAGCGTTCCATTTCTCGAGTGGTCACCTAGACCTAAAAGTCAGTTTTCTGCTAGAGAATCTTGCTGACCCTATGCAGCTTACGTCGATATCCAGCTTATAGCAGCCTTGAGAGTCAGTAGACTCGAACGACCGCGTTCCCTTGTCCATCACTGCCAATCCAACTTAGTGTGCGAGCAACATCCGGTTGAATGAGCCTAGATAGGGGAAGCTTACAGGGCAGGATAAAGTCCATGAGCCAAAGTTTTGCAAAGTCGACAATCACGCGTTGGAGCTCTTGGTTGTTTTGAATTCGATGAATCAAGATTTCCGCTGTCCAAGGGTCCCTCCTGAAGCCCACAGCTTGCATCTTCAACAAAAGCTCGTCGGCGACTGCAGTAGCGCAAATGGCCCGCCTAAAAATGGCAGTCATGAACACATGCGTGTCGAACGCCTCCTTCGCCGATGGGCCAAAGGCTATCTGTGGTAGATCCTCGGGCCCCAAATGAGCAAATACCCGCAAAAGACGCTGGGCTTCAGCCTCAAGGTCATGAGCCATGGCGAGGATTGAAAACAAGTTGAAGATGTCAAGCTGGAGAGGGCGCTGAGTTGCAAACGGACTGCACAGAATGATGAAGAGAAAGAACAGGCAGACAATGGATGTGCTGAACCTGCTTGCAGTAACATGAAGTGAAGAAAGAGAAGAGAAGGTGGGAGGTGAGCCCAAGTTATCGCATCGTTGGCATGCTTAGTCGTCGAAGGGCCCGGAGCACACGCATGTTTTGTGCATCAGCTCTGTTTGTTATAGCCGCCAAAGCAACTAAATCAAGCAATGTATAGAGAGAGAGCATTTCAGGAAGCTCAGATTCACACGCCGCGATAGGGCTTTGCATTTCACGGCTAGATAGAGCCCATTCACTGTATGGGAAAAGCCATCATGTGCTGCCTGATATCATCCGTGGATCCGGCTGCAATCTTTGTACAAAATTCCATAGTGGATGGCCAAAGCAATACATCTCCCGCCCAGACGGTCCTGGCTCCTCGTCTGATTGCTGCCATCCGGCGCGATATCAAGAATATCAGAATGCAGCCTGCAGCCCAGAGATACGCTGACTCAGCATCCCAGCTGAAACGCGGCTTTCCCCTTACGGCGGCTGCTTACTCATCCCACGTGACGCCCCCGTCGGGACAGGATTTGTTGCTGTTTCCATTCTCCCATCACCAGGCTCTCCGTCCTTCCACGGCTTGTTTTCGCGACGGCTGATTCCCTCCATCGCCATTTCATCCACCAGACCCCCTAGCATATCCACCTCGCGCGTCCGCTCCCTTTCGCTACGCCTCCCCCCTCCAGCACCCCCCATTGTCCCCGTGCCAACTCCTCGCATGTATTTTCTATTTTGCCTCCTGTTGGTTCGGTGCCGCTCCGCCATAGCTTAAAGGGAATCTTATCTGCCAAGCATCAAAGAACATCGGACGTTAGTCCTGCGCGGCGCATTCCTGCCCGTATACTCGCGCTCCGCCCATAGTCATCGGATATCTGTACAATAGTAACCCTTGCGACCCTCCCCTCCTCCGTCTAGCGTCGCTCCCAGCGCCAGATTCTGATAGCGAAATTTTTCACCACGCCGGGGCGACCAACAATTGTTCATGAATCCGTTGCGCTGAGATACAATGGCTTCACTTCAGACAGGCCCCAACATGGCGGCCTTGCAACCAAGTCTTCCTGCAAATCTCACCCAGCAACATATTCAGGAAGTCTATCAGGTAAGCAGAGTGATCGCAATTTGGGGCTTTCCGTCCACCTTTTTCCACCTGTCCACTCTCACCCCCATTACCACAAGCTCTTCCAGCCACATGCTGATATGGCATTAGAAATATCGGCAAATGCAAGAGCAAGGCGTTCGCCCCGACGATCCCGAGTTCCTCAAAGCCCATAACCTGCTGTCAGCTGTTCAGCGCCAACAGGCCCTCCATAAGCAACGCCAGCTACAACAATTGCAAGCGCAACGTCTGCAGCAGACCCAGCAGCAGCAGCAGCAACAACAACAACAGCAGCAACAACAAGCACAGCAGCAACAACAAGCACAGGCACAGGCGCAGGCACAGCAGCCGGCTCCGCCACATACAAATGGCGTTTCCGCTGAGAATGTCCTCAATGCAGTTGATGGTACATCATCTGCGCTGCTATTAAATATTTATGTCAAGTGAGACTGACCCTGCCTTCCTTCCTCAAATAGGGCGAAATGGATCCGTCAGTAGAAACAGCTCTACTGCGCCAGACTCCGCGCCTGGACAATCCAGCTCCACACCTGCGACCTCTACAAGTCAAAAGGGCGCCACGACGGGAACGGGTAGCTTCACACCGGAACAACTCACAATCCTGAAAAATCAGATTCTTGCGTTTAAAATGCTGTCGAAAAATTTAGCCATCCCACCTCGCGTACAGCAGCAGCTCTTTGTGAACAAAAAGAGCACGGCCATTGGTGGCACTGATGGCACTGTTTCGATGGATGGTGCGTCTGATGGGACCAGCCAAACTCGCGAAACTGGAACCAAGGCGGATACGGCGCTGACGACCGTGCCCAAAGCTATGTATCAGACGTTCCAGTCACCCTACGAAGCACTTCCAGCTAGTATCAGCTATGGCAGCCACTCAATGCGCAAGTATAGACCCAGGATCCCCAGCCTCATGCCTATCGGTGCCGACCTAGATAAAATGCGGGAGGAAAGAGAAATCATCTTGTATAATCGTATCTCTGCACGGAAGGCGGAATTGGCTAGGCTACCTGCGAACCTCAGTGTATGGGATACTACCAAAAGCGACTCACCGGATATAATTGATGATTCGGTAAAGTTAAAAGCTTTGATTGAACACAAAATGCTCAACCTTCTTCCAAAGCAGAGGCTTTTGCGCAAGAAACTTCAGCATGAAATGATCCATTACGACAATTTGATTATGTCCGCTAATCGCAGCGGCCACCGACGAATGAAAAAACAATCGCTGCGTGAGGCACGTGTCACCGAGAAGCTAGAAAAGCAACAGCGGGATGCGCGTGAGACGAAGGAGAAGAAGAAACAATACGACCAGCTCCAAGCAATCCTTACTCATGGTCGTGAGGTTATTAATGCTGGAATTCAGCAACGGACCCGATCGCAGAAACTTGGCCAGATGATGATTCGCCATCATCATGATATGGAGCGTGAAGAGCAGAAACGTGTTGAGAGAACAGCCAAGCAGCGTCTCCAGGCCTTGAAGGCAAACGATGAAGAGACATATATGAAATTGCTTGGACAAGCCAAGGACTCCCGTATCTCGCATCTGCTCAAACAAACAGATGGCTTCCTCAAACAGTTAGCTCACTCTGTAAAACAACAACAGAGAACTCAGGCAGAGAGATATGGAGGAAACGAGGACATGTATGAAGAGTCCGAAATTGAGTCGGATGAAGAGGATGAAGAGGGTGAAAGCCGCAAAGTCGATTATTACGCTGTGGCGCACAGAATCAAGGAAGATGTCACCGCACAACCGTCCATTCTTGTTGGCGGTACTCTCAAAGAGTACCAACTCCGAGGCCTTCAATGGATGATATCGCTTTACAATAACAATCTCAACGGTATCTTAGCCGATGAGATGGGTCTCGGCAAAACCATCCAGACTATCAGTTTAATCACGTATTTGATCGAATTGAAAAAGCAAAACGGGCCATTCTTGGTGATTGTTCCGCTTAGTACTCTAACTAACTGGACTCTTGAATTTGAGAAATGGGCGCCCTCGGTTAGTCGGATCGTCTACAAGGGACCACCTAATAGTCGCAAAGCGCAGCAGCAAGCCATTCGGTGGGGTCAGTTCCAAGTATTATTAACGACATATGAATACATTATCAAGGACCGGCCCATTTTGAGCAAGGTCAAATGGGTTCATATGATTGTTGATGAGGGTCATAGAATGAAGAATACCCAGTCGAAACTGACGCAGACTCTCACTCAATACTATACCTCGCGTTACCGACTAATTCTCACTGGTACTCCGCTGCAAAACAACTTACCCGAACTTTGGGCTTTGCTTAACTTCGTCCTTCCAAACATTTTCAAATCTGTGAAATCGTTCGACGAATGGTTTAACACTCCATTTGCCAACACTGGCGGTCAGGATCGCATGGAACTCTCAGAAGAAGAACAGCTACTCGTTATCAGACGTTTGCATAAGGTTCTTCGACCATTCCTTCTCCGCCGTTTGAAGAAGGATGTCGAAAAGGACCTTCCTGATAAACAGGAGCGTGTTATCAAATGTCGTTTCTCGGCGTTACAAGCCAAATTGTATAAGCAGCTGATGACGCACAACAAAATGGTGGTCAGCGACGGTAAGGGCGGCAAGACTGGCATGCGTGGATTAAGCAACATGCTTATGCAGCTCCGAAAGCTGTGTAATCATCCGTTTGTCTTCGAATCGGTGGAGGAGGAAATGAACCCCGGAAAGGGCACGAACGATCTTATCTGGCGTACCGCTGGTAAATTCGAACTGCTTGACCGTGTTCTTCCAAAATTCAAGGCCTCAGGACATCGTGTTTTGATGTTCTTCCAGATGACTCAGATCATGAATATCATGGAAGATTTCTTGCGCTTCCGAGGCCTCAAATATCTTCGCCTTGACGGTTCTACCAAATCTGATGATAGATCTGAATTATTGAGGCTTTTTAATGCCCCTGGATCTGATTACTTCTGCTTTCTTCTCTCTACGAGAGCCGGTGGTCTTGGTTTAAATTTGCAAACCGCCGACACTGTCATCATCTACGACTCGGATTGGAACCCTCATCAAGATCTTCAGGCTCAGGATCGTGCCCATCGCATTGGTCAGAAGAACGAGGTTCGCATTCTCCGGTTAATCAGCTCCAACTCCGTAGAGGAGAGGATTCTGGAACGAGCACAGTTCAAGTTGGACATGGATGGCAAGGTCATCCAAGCGGGCAAGTTCGATAATAAGTCGACGAACGAGGAGCGTGATGCTCTGCTACGTACCCTCCTTGAAACTGCCGATTCTGCCGATCAAGCGGGCAATGAGGACGAGATGGACGATGACGATCTTAATGATATCATGGCTCGATCCGATGAGGAGCTTGTCCTTTTCCAGAAACTTGATCAAGAGAGATTAAAATCTGATCGTTACGGCCAAGGACATCGGTACCCTCGTTTAATGGGTGAAGATGAACTTCCCGATATCTATCTAGCAGAGGGCAACCCTGTCACTGAGGAGCCCGAAGAAGTCACCGGTCGGGGCGCTCGTGAGCGCAAGGTGATGAGGTACGATGATGGCCTCACCGAGGAGCAGTGGCTCATGGCGGTAGATGCAGAAGATGACACCATTGAAGAGGCAATCGCTAGAAATGAAGCTAAATTAGAGCGGAGACGGGCGAATAAAGAGAAACGGGTTAAACGAACTCAGGGCGCGGAGTCATCCCCAGAGCCGTCCAGAGAAGCCTCTGCCACGCCACAACGAAGTAAAGGACGACGCAAGGGCCCTGTACCCAAGCGAAAGGCAGACGAGGTAATTGATGAGGCGCCTAGCAAACGCCGGAGGGGGAGACAAAGCAAAGCTGCGATCGCCGCGGCCGCTGCGGCAACCGAGACCTTAAATAACTCAGACCGTGAGATTTTGCAAACGGTTCTCAATAGGGTTTACAAGATAATCATGGGCCTACAGGCAGAAGTGCCTGCTGATTCTTCGGATACTGATGATGAACCGAGCACGCGTCCCATTATCGATCCGTTCCTAAAGCCGCCGCCAAAAACCCATTACCCGGATTACTATATGATTATCCAAAATCCCATTGCCATGGATTCTATCAAGCGGAAAATAAACCGCGATGAATACCAGAGTTTACGGGAGTTCTTGGATGATATTAGGCTGCTGTGCAATAATGCTAGGACCTACAATGAGGATGGCAGCGTTCTTTTCCAGGACGCGAATCAGATTGAGGTGAGCTAGAGACAACGTCATTCACCAATAGTTTTATTTGCTCCATGCTAATTCTGTTTCAGACCGCTTGTATCGCAGCATTGAAGAAGGAGACAGAAAAATACCCTGACTTCGCAGACTTTGATGACTCCGTCGACGGATCAACCGCGCCTATTTCGAGCGCCGGAACTCCTCTTGCATCCGGTGCTGCGTCATCGCAGAAACTCAAGCTGACGTTCAATAACTCGAAAACAAACGGGAATGATAGCGCCGCCGTTAGTGACGATGAATGATAGTGGAGATTGGGAAGTTTTTGTTCCTGAATGGGCTGCGGGATTGATTGTTTGACAACAATTTCTCGTCTTACCAGCACCATCGACTCTTTAAACGTCCTAATGAATGGTCTTCCGATGAAACCTCTTTATAACTTCTTTTCAATTTTTGTGTTCTAAATGTACCTGGCAATATTTTGGGGCTTCATTCTCAAATCTTGAATCCCACGGCATTGCTCCCATGCGAGGTCGGCGTTGAGGCTCTTCTTTCCCTTGGGATGATGGCTTTTCTACTTTTATTTTTGATTTCCGGCGAAAAGGGGCAGCCGGGTGGCAAACCGGTGGGATGGCGGAATGAAATGAATTGTTAAACTTGTTACATATGGGGTGGAAAGAAATGATTTTCTTGAGAATTATTTGCCCCTTTTTGGGGCTGCTCTCTTCTTCTTCTCTTTTCCCTTCTCCGTTCCAATTTGATTTCTCGGTTCCAAAATAACGTTTTGCTATTATTATATTTTTGGTTCTCGAATAGCTGGAATTCGGCATCTCCAGTGTCTTGCCTGCGCTGTGTTTGTTCTTTAGATATACAGAGACTGAGAGAAGCTGAAGAAGAGGGCGAGGGCTAGGTTAACTACTAATGCATGATGTATTCGATATGTTGATTCCGCTGTTTTGTTTCAATGGTGACGCCAAAACCTGAATCTTATGCTTGAATTTTTGCGCCGGATGCTCTAGGTGGCCGTAAATAATCGAAATAAGAAATACAGAAAAAAGGGGAAGAGCACGCTTGCTGTAAAAAAAACATAATATCCCCATGCAAAATAGCAAGTCCCAAGTGTAAGAGGTTACAAGAAAAGGGCAGAAACACCAAAGCTCCAAATACTACCAACATATTTTCTAACGAGGACGATGGAATACAAACCCAGCAGTGAACCCAACAATCAGCCCAGCTGCACCAATCGGACCACCCCATCCTAAATTCATACGGAAAGACGCTACAAAGTCCAGAGTCAGTATTTCTCTGTTGGAGACTGGTCGAAAAGAAGGAACCTACCCCTGTCTAGGGCCCATCCAATGTTGCTGTTGCTACTTTCTTCAGCATAGCTAGGTTTGCGTTTGTGGTGGCAGCAACAGTGTGCCTGGGGAGCAGGTTCATGATGAATATTGTGCTTCTAAGTTCTATGCTTTTATGTGGCCAGACCTTCTTTTGGGGTTTGTGAGAAGTTGGTGGCCCTGCTACACTCAGACATTTCGTCAAGCTGTCATATTACTCCGTACTCAATACATCTCAGGAGCGAAACCAAAAAACGAGCCCTTAGAGGCGAATAGCAAAAAAGAATATTCTGACCAAGCTGAGACTCGAACTCAGGACCTTTTCGGTGTTAACGAAACGTGATAACCAACTACACCACTCGGCCGATTGGATGGTATGCTGGAGGCAGTAAAGCCTCAAGACGCAGAGGCATTGGAAACAGGACCCCCAAGGTTGCGCTTCCGAGATGGCTTACCGTGAGTTTGTTGAAGTGGAAGCAAGTGGATTATAGTCAACACAGGCATTCGACGCGGTAATAAATAGTACTGCCGCTGCTGTGTACGTCTATGGTAACGGTAGAAAGAAGTATGGCCTGCTTTGCTCCGTCCAAGAATTGAAGGCGAATGAACATTTTGTTTGGATACAGGTCTAATAACTCAAAGTAATGAAGCACACAGTTATATGTCACAGTGGTAATGCAATCAGGGAATCAATCAAATGGGCTTCGCAGAAAATCACAATACAGAATACATCTTGCTGTGTGCGAGGAACGAATTAATCAACGACCTCAAATCCTCTAGATCAAATCTCTCTTCACGAATTCAGCGTGCAAGGTCTTTCCAAGGGCAGCTGGGCTCCGCTCGACGATGACACCCGCCGCCTCAAGAGCAGCAATTTTCGAGTCGGCTCCGCCCTTGCCGCCGCTCACAATAGCACCTGCGTGGCCCATTCGGCGGCCGGGAGGCGCACTAATACCGGCAATGAAACCAACAGCCGGCTTGTTTGCTTTGTTGGCAGCTTTGAAGAACTCTGCGGCATCTTCTTCGGCGCTACCTCCAATTTCACCAATCATGATGATACCGTCGGTCTCCTCGTCTTCGAGGAAGACGCGGAGGCAATCGATGAAGTTGGTGCCGGAGAACGGGTCACCACCAATCCCGACAACGAGGGATTGCCCAAGGCCAGCTTGGGTGGTCTGATTCACAGCCTCGTATGTAAGGGTTCCAGATCGTGAGACGATGCCGATGCGTCCTCTCTTGTGGATAAATCCAGGCATGATGCCAATTTTGCATTGGCCCTTAATAATAAACACAATTCAGTCCAGTCTCGATCGAAACATCGCGGTAAGAGCGGATATCACATACCGGAGCGATTATACCAGGACAGTTAGGACCGACTAATCTAGTTTTGTTTTGCGTTTTCAGGATGTCGGTAATGCGAACCATGTCTGGGGGGTTTTAGCTGAAGTTCTCAGGAGACGCCTAGATTGACACTGTACCGTGCTGCGGGATTCCTTCAGTAATGCTGGAATCGAAGTTAGCGAATGTAAATAGTGGTGGTTGATACCCAAGGTTACATACCAAACGACAAGCGGCATCTCTGCCTCAATTGCCTCCTCTATACTCTTTGCAGCCACCGGAGGACTAAAGTATCGTCAGTGAAAAGGAGGAGACTCTCGAAGAATACGAAGCCTCGTACGGAACAAAGATGGCGGAAGCATTGGCGCCAGTTTCTTTGATAGCGTCTCTCACCGTTGCAAACACTGGACGATCGAGATGCATTTCTCCAGCCTTTTTGGGATTCGTACCGCCGACGACCTTGGTACCTAGGGTATATTAGAATTGGGTCTCGACGGACAACACAGCGACAGCCGGAACGGAACTACCATAGTCGATGGCCTGCTGGGCGTGGAATCTGGCATTGAGGACACATATCAGCACCAATGTTGTTATCCAGTATCCTAAAGCATAGTTCCGCACTCACGTTCCCTGCTTTCCAGTAAATCCCTGGTAGAGGACCTTTGTCTCGCTATTGATCCGGAGATTCTCGACCGTTGAGGCGTACGCAGACGTTGGTTTACTGTATCCGCGGCGCTGGGCGCGGGCGGCGTTCTGCAGAGCAGAGAGCGTACTGCGCTTGAAGGACTGCATTGCTGAAGAATAGGCGTCTAAAGCAAAAACGAGAGAAAAGAAAGAGAACGCGGAGGTGGAGAGCTCGGATGGGCTCCTGGGAGTATTTTTGATGATGTTTGCGCTGGTTGCAGATGGCAAATGTCTTCTTGGCTGCGACGGGTGGAAGTGTGTTTTTGCGGGCGGCGGCCAACGCAAAACTTTCTACGTCGAAGAAACGCGGGAGCAGGACTGAATGCCTTTACATTCCCCACAGCTTCGCTTGTGCCATCGCGCTGACCGGACCGGCGTGTCTTATACAATATAAACCAGGCTTTTCGTTTTTCGTCTCGTGAGATACTCAACAGCACCCGGGGAGCCGTCAATATGGCAACGGAGACGCTCACTCTACGTCCCGCCACGCAGCAGCGCAAGCTTCCAAAGGCCGCGAAACTCCCTCCTGAAAATGAACGGTATATGCGGGCATGCTCGGACATAGCAAATGCTCTGATACAGGATTATGAAGCCCAGAGGGATCCCAGCAAGCCGAAGAAAGATATCAACCTCAACAAGCTGCGGGGTCAAATCTCGAAGAAACACAGCTTAAGCACTCAGCCGCCACTTACGGCAATAATCGCAGCGGTCCCGGAACATTATAAGAAATATATCTTACCGAAACTGATTGCGAAGCCGATCAGTAAGTCTCGTCCGCAATCAAAACCGATATAACCAAGCTGATTAGTTGGTTTTGCAGGAACATCTTCTGGTATCGCGGTTGTCGCTGTGATGTGCAAACCCCATCGATGCCCTCATATTGCATATACGGGAAACATTTGTGTTTATTGTCCTGGCGGCCCCGATTCAGATTTCGAATATTCCACTCAGTCGTACACCGGATATGAACCCACGTCGATGCGTGCCATTCGAGCCCGATATGATCCCTTTGAGCAGGCGCGAGGACGGGTCGATCAGATTAGGTCCCTTGGACACAGCGTTGACAAGGTGGAATATATTATCATGGGTGGAACCTTCATGTCCCTGCCAGAGGATTATCGAGACGAATTCATCTCGCAACTACATAATGCGCTCAGCGGGTACCAAACGAACAATGTTGACGAGGCGGTCCAGGCCGGCGAAATGAGCAACACAAAGTGTGTTGGGATCACGATTGAAACCCGTCCGGATTATTGTTTAGATACGCATCTGAGCGCTATGCTCAGATACGGCTGCACACGATTGGAAATAGGTGTGCAGAGTCTGTACGAAGATGTTGCGCGCGATACCAACCGGGGTCACACTGTGGCGGCTGTCGCAGAGACATTCAAGCTGGCGAAAGATGCAGGGTTCAAAGTAGTGAGCCACATGATGCCAGATCTTCCAAATATGGGAATGGAACGAGACTTGTTCCAATTTCAAGAATATTTCGAGAATCCAGCTTTCCGGACTGACGGTCTCAAAATATATCCAACACTTGTTATTCGAGGCACCGGGCTTTATGAACTTTGGCGGACTGGTCGCTATAAGAATTATACTCCTAACGCCTTGATTGACATTGTCGCCCGAATTCTCGCACTGGTTCCCCCATGGACTCGCATTTACCGCGTACAGCGTGATATCCCTATGCCTCTCGTTACCTCTGGCGTGGAAAATGGTAATCTTCGTGAACTAGCGCTCAGCAGGATGAAAGATTTCGGCACCACCTGCCGGGACGTACGAACTCGAGAAGTTGGAATTAACGAAGTGAAGAACAAAATTCGACCTAGCCAGGTCGAGTTGATTCGACGCGATTACGTTGCCAACGGCGGATGGGAGACGTTCCTCGCCTACGAAGACCCGAAACAAGATATCCTTATTGGACTGCTTCGTCTACGTAAATGTAGCTCCACGCATACATTCCGCCCCGAACTGACTGGCCAGCCAACCAGTTTGGTTCGCGAGCTGCATGTTTATGGGTTCAGCTGTCCCCGTTCATGGTCGCGATCCTCGAAAGTTCCAGCACCGTGGATTCGGAACGTTGCTGATGGAGGAGGCGGAAAGGATAGCTAGAGACGAGCATGGTAGCCGAAAGCTCAGCGTCATATCTGGTGTTGGGGTCAGGAGTTACTATGCAAAACTTGGGTATTGGCTTGATGGGCCGTATATGAGCAAAATGCTCGATCCGATGACGCCAGAGGATGATGAATGCTAAGATAAAAGCGTGGCTTGATTGCATTTTTTGGAATGGCGTTGTTCAACGGGCGGTAGCAATTGTGGTCGAGTGTTCAATGGGTTCAAGGCGTTGATGGGATATGATACGATCATGATACAACGCAATATATTGGAAAAGGCCATCGAAAGTAATAGTGCTCTCCTGTTTTGGTGCTTCCCATGCTAGTTGAGGAGGTCTCTGAGCAGCTGACATCACTTCTGAACAATGAACTGTTGTCGAAGGTGTCCACTATGATAGATCTTAGGCTTTTGGAACCGATAACGGTTTAAATCCGTATCTAGTCTTCTGTTGGTTTGTAAAATTGTCAATAGATGGCCGTCTATTTCTACATTATCTTTGCTGCCAAACAATACCCTGTGATTAGATTTATGGCTAGATTCCGGTGGCCTGATCCACTATGCCATATTCAATTGCGAGACGAGCGGAGGCGCGCCCCGATAATACAATCTGACTGGTGTCATATGAAAGTAAACTTCTAGTAGGAAAGGCTTCCTCTATAGATATACAAAACAGTACATAATGCAACGAGAAATATCGAAACGAGGCGAAAACATTATGCGCCTAACAACGTCAAAAAGCCTTTCCCCCCTGCCCTGTGAAAGAATGAAGGGATTCCAAACGCAAGAATTCCGAAGAGAACCGAATGCACCGCTGACCGTTTTGAAAAGGGAAGAAACCATAATAAAATTTCGTATTAAATTTGATGCCGTAGGCAATGGATACCCATCTGCTGTCCGATTCTATACACTCTAATTCAAGGATATCGCCCCTCTTCGGCTCGAACGAATGTGGAGGTATGCTTGGAAGCCGCAGAATACCGCGAAAGCCTAGAGCGTGTTTGTCCATGGTTAGAATACCATCTTCCAGAAATCCAGCCGCAGGAATATATCAGGGGTATGTGAAGAAGGGCGGCATATCGTGAGAGGAAGGACAACGGCGGAGTTGCTAGAAATATCCCAGTGACATACGACATATACCAATACAGCAGTGAAAATCGATCCTGCGACCGCGGCGCCATCCTTTGGATCATCCTTTGAGCCCAGAAACGAGTGGTGGTTTTTCTGCAGGTGCGGAATCCGTTAGCTTAGCCCATCTATGTATTGCTTTTCGCATTGAAGACGAGGAGGTATCGGGATTCCCGGGGGTAGTGAAATCGGCAGATTGGAGGCATACTTTGTAAAAGGAACCGATGACGGAAAGGATGATGACGGCGAAGATGGAGATGACGAGGCTATATCAAAAGGAGAAGAGGTTCGAGTCAGTGTAATCTGGACGAGGAATGATGGAGGTGCTCGTTCGTACCAACTCCACGCATTCAGCGCGGAGACGACAGGCTTCATCGTTGCGGAAGTCGACGAGTGGTAGGATCAAGGGGCGCTGGTTAATTATACAGATAAAATAATTCTGTCAAGATGTTCTCAGGCAAGAGAAATAGGAAAGCCGATAACTAGGGTCTTGATGATGGATATGGAGCAAAGCTGGTGGTGGTTAATGCTGGTGACTTCACTAGTCAGCTCCGCGTGGACTTTGCGTAATTGACGAAGTCCCAAATCGATCCCATCTCACCGATCGACATCTAACAGCCCTTAAAACATAACATCCGTCATGATTACTGGAGGGACATATATACTACAATCGCTGGTTATTTTCGAATTGATCTTTATTCAAAACACTCCTCTATCCCTTCAGGATTCCCAGCTTTGTCCTGGGTATTCTCAACAGATGAACTACAAGAACGCAAGGAATGCCGCTTGATAGCCGTAGGATATCCTGCAACTCGTGCTTAGGAACCAACAGTACACAAGGAGCCGAAAGACCCGAGAGCACGACTAGCAATCGTTGACTTTGTTCCATTGGACACACTCTTCAAACGTCACGCCACTTCCCCCAAAAATATCAAGTGCGCTGCCAATCGTGAGGTCAACCTTCCCGTTGCTGCTTGACTTGACACGATCTAGGTCCGCCAGGCCCCTTCCACCCCCAGCGTACGTCACGGGAATTGAACACCACTCTGCCAATCTCGATACCAAGTCCTCGTCTATTCCTTGTTGCAGGCCCTCGACGTCCGCAGCATGGATCAGAAACTCGGAGCAATAAGGTTCGAGCATTTGAATTGTTTCTGGGAGAAAGTGTCAGCCTCCGTTTCGTCTGATATCGTGGGGCATGTCGGAGTTGCGCATTAGAGGACATACCGCGGGTGATCTCCATTTCCGTTATTGTCTGCCATCTATTCATGGCAACAAACCAGGTATCCTCTTTCTTTCGACAGCTTAAATCCAGTACCAACTTGGACTTATCATTCCCGAGCGCCGTAAGAATTGAATGGAGCCGGTCCAACGAGAATTTTCCCTCCGGAAAGAGGAAAGATGTGATGACAACCTACTATTTTTAGACATTCCGTGTAAGCCCATCTCCAGCAAAAAAACCAATGCAGTAAAAACGGCGGCGCAGAGTCCAAAGGGGTCGCAATCGCAAGCCCACCTTTTCAGCACCTGCGTCTATCCAATCCTTTGCGTTTTGATCTGTGATGCCCCCTGCAACATGGAGCCCTCCAGGCCACGCGGCCAATGCCTCTCTCGCCGCATCATCATTGCCAGGACCCAGCATCACCACATGCCCGCCTGTCAAGCCATGGTCCCTGTAAAGCTTCGCAAAGTGCGCTGCGGGTAGGGCAGAAACGTAGTTCGTTTTCAACTCCGCGGGTTTCGTTGACAGAGTGCCGCCGACGATTTGCTTCACTTGACCCGCATGGAGGTCAATGCAGGGGCGAAACCGCGTCATCCTTTGGCAGCGCAGCGAGTGTTCAGCGTGTGAATCAACGAGAATGCCCGCCAAGCCCTCGATAAGATCACGACCCGCGACATCACGTGTTGATAGACAATGACATAAGCACGGTTTTATTTTTCTGGATTCACGACGGAATTGCAAAGGTTTCCAGCAGAATAGCAAGACGGGGAGCTTTTCAGCCTGAATATGCTCGGAAAACGGAAGCGAGAGACCGCTGTAGTCTCTAGACCTACTGAACAGGAGGATCCTCTCGTCGTTCCACCCAACTCTCATGATTTGCTCAGAAGATATTTCGAAGCTCGGTTCGAGCCGCTGCAGGACCTGGAGAAAAATGAGGAGTCGGCAGCAGACTCTTCAGGTGTAGAATCTGAAGATGGTAGCGCTGCTTCAGAATGGGAAGGCATTTCCGATGATGATGGTGATGATGATGACGACACGGGCAAAGTCTGGTCTTCCAATGTGGTTGCGGAGGTGGTTGACCACAGTGGCGCCAATAACTTAGATAAACATGAGGATGAAAAGGAGCTTCGAAAACATTTCATGGTATGTCCTGCGAGCACCGCTCTCAGCAGTCGATTGGCACTTTGTTTTACCCAAATTAACGTCGGTTCAACGCATATATAGTCAACCAAACCACCATCCTCGTCCCAGATGAGAAAATCTACCAGCAAGACAAAGGTTCCTACTTCCGACGACGAAGAAGCCACCGACGCTATAAACCTAAAGCATGACCTCGCACTCCAGCGTCTCCTGAAAGAATCTCATCTCCTTGAATCTGCCGATGACCTCAATCCGACCGGGAAGAACCGGCATCGCGCCATTGACATTCGAATGCAAGGAATTGGAGCGACTGACTCACTCTTCACACAGAAGAAGATGCCTATGGCTCATCGAAAAGGGATAGAAGCCAAGGGAGCTAAAAGGGAAGATACAAGGCGTCGCGAAGCGAGGGAGAATGGTATTATTTTAGAGAAACCCACCTCCAAGCGAAAGACCAGCAGCCAGAAAAGAGAACGCGGTATCGGCGGGCCTTCAGTCGGAAGATTCGCTGGAGGAACATTGAGGCTGAGCAAGCGGGATCTCATCGACATTCAGGGGCCACGGTCACGAATCGGCAAAGGGAAGAAGAAGGGACGCAGGTGATCAGCGGGGGTTGCTAAACAATATGCAATCGCCATCGCACCTGGATCGATATCAAAATCTCTTGCCAATAGCGCTATTCGTCAAACTTTTGCCCAATTCTGAGTCTAAATCCACGTGTTGATCGAGGTCCCTTAGTCTGCGAGTGGAGTGATGGCGCAAGCTTCAGACCAAGACATACATGAGATACGGGGATTTGGAAGAACAAGGCTGGTTTCAGATGCTCGTTCCTGGCTCCCGTGCGTCGCAGATATGCAGAAAGGCTTTCTCATTAGCTCGGAAGTTTGGGCCCCGCTAGAATCGGGTTTTCCCCGCAATTTCCAGCAGCGCGTGGCGGGAAAGGGTGCGCCTGGATTCTGGAAGACTCCTGGTGAGACAGGGAGACAGGTTTCTCATGTCGGATTCCCGAGGGTCTCGCCGCGTGAAGGAAAGGCAACCTTTTCGCACCTGCTTAAAGGAGTCTGGACGACCCGCTTTCTTTCTCGCACTGTGAGCAGCTTGGCAGGACGTGGTCCTTTTTGGTCTCTCGATGAGCTTCTTTTCGGCCTGAGGAAAGCAGGGGCTGAGATGGATAGCGAGCGCCGAGGGAGCGCAATTCGAAACGAAAGCGGCCGTCTTGGGTTGTGATTCCACGACCCTGAGGTCCTTTCCCTGGCGATAGCGCTGTGTGAGAGGATCTACATCTTCGTGTATACATGACTCCTTGGGGGGTATCTTTTGACAGTTATCTTTCTGTAATTAACTTCCGCTTCTTCCGTACCTGCACGACTCGGATTCCAGCTCCACAGTAATTCTTGACGTGAAGACAATCATGCATCATCGTCATGAGATGCAGGTCCCCGCCCTCAAGTCACAGTTTAGCTCGCTAGACTACGACTGAAGAGGGAATGGCTGAGGGCAGACTTTCGGCTAAGCTCTCGCACAGAACTATGGAATGACACCTGCATGCCCAGCGGAGATCCTTTAGGTTGTCGTAGCTTCGACGTGGAAATCTGATGGCGAGCGGGACTTGCAATTAACATTTCAGCTAAACTGTTAACTAGTTAACGAGTTATCTTTGAGAGATAGTGCATCACGAGACTGATGCCAGACCGTCTCTTGAACTTCTTTAAAAGGCCATGGTAAAATTTTAACCGGAATTCGTCTTTAGTGGCGCAAGATTGCTGCAAGCCATTATTATTACTCCGTATTGTCTATCATCATGGATAGTGATTCAAATCGTCGGTCCGCCCGAATCGATGCTCTGCAACCCTTGCCCATCGGCAAGGAGTCAACGACGTTCCCGATATCGTGCGGTGAAAGAGTCGACGTCGAACTTTTCCGGTCCGTCTTTCGGGTGTTCCTGACAGAACCCGGTCCCTGGAATACTTCGACGAATCTTCCAGGGGAAACGCCGTCCGGATCCGTTTAGTCGTTGGCGGGTTTCCATGGAACCCACCTATTTGTTGATTATTCTTCTTTTCCTTGCCGCATCAACGGCTTCGAGATGGAATTGGAATGTGTGTGTGAGAGAGAGTGATAACGTGCATAATGCCAATGATGTCGGTGGATGGAGGATTGGCCAGTCAGGGTGCGCCGGAGGAGGGTGATGGAAGGATAAGTTGATCGAGCTGTCTCAGGGCGATGATCATGCAAGCGCTGACGGTGGGTATGATGTGCAGCGAGGTGTTTCAGCCTGAGTGCCGAAGCCCATTTTCGGGGGGCTGGGGGTGAATTCCCCTTTCTTGGGGCTGGGCCGGACATATATCCAGACATCAGCGCTTTGTGCTGCAAGTGGGTGATGGTTGGCGCCATGCATGGGAACAATGGTTGGTTGATCGAATGAGAGCCATTCTTGCATCTTCGTATTTGGTTAACTAGCGATGGGGTCCGTGGATCTCGTTCTCATCTGCATCGACTTCAGAGTTTGGGAGAGTCCCGTCATAGCGCACAAGAAAGAAGCAACAATGATGGCCTTTTTGCAGTAAAAGGAACTGGCAAAGCAAACAATGGGGAAGATGCTCAAATCATTATTTCCGTGATGCTGCACAGTTGAAATGCAGCCTCTGCATGCCGTGGAAGCGTCATCCCAGCCAGTGTTTGGCTGACACGGTGGATGGGGCCAACACCGCATCCCAGGTCACACTTGGCGCTAACAGCCAGAAGCGCAAAGCCTGAAACAGCGAGAGGCCCCCCTAATTGCCCCCCCTCTCGTTTGAGAAATCACCCCCCAAAACAGCCGACAGCAAGGCCTGCAGCCCGGCTGTGCCAATGACAGGCCCTCACGCCTCTTGGGCGTCGTGATTGGCTCCCTCGCCCAACGTCAACGCTTCCAACCGGCCCGGAAAGAGGGATGAGACTGGCGCCATGTCGAAGGGGCAAGGGGACTTGTGTACATAGCTTGTTGGCGAACGACGTGTTTGGACAACGCGCTGGGCAGAGATTCCCACGACAGCTGCTTGTCGAGAGGCCCTGTGCACTCCTGATGGAAGCCCCAGATGTCGCTTGGGCCATGACAGGCTCGTATTATTTCATCACAGCAGCTCGTCCCGCCTTTTGGCTCCCCTGCTCTCCCAGGACGAGTCGACCGCTGGCCAGGGCGCGCTAAAATCGTGCACTCAGGCCAGCAACTGGGGGCAGCCCTCGTCGTGGGAGCATCATCCCTGAACCCGCCATCACATCAAGGCATGGGCAACGACGGCGGTGCTGACGAAAACTGAGCATAAAAGTTAATCCCACTCAGGGTCTTGCAAGAGCCAGAGAGGACGCTGAGCAGCAACGCGACTGGCAAGGGACGAGTCCTCTCGGTTCTAGATGCAGATGGTAGACCTCCTTTGTCGTAGCTTGAGTCCAAAGTTGAGCTTGGAGCTAGAGTTAGCGGGCGCTTCTTCTTGATCTTGTCCGCTCCTCTCCCGCAGGAATGACGGTCTGCTTAAGATTGCGCCCGGCGCTCTTTTGCAGACAGGGATGGGAGAGCGACTGCAGGCCCGTTGCGAGCAGTAC